>NC_056747.1:896751496-897011496 GCF_019279795.1 Protopterus annectens | reverse complement strand
TTCTACTAAAGCGTGCAGGTGCATGGTTGTCAAGGATGGCCAGGAATCTGTTATTAAAGTGTGTTACTGCCTCATCTAGTGTTAGTTTTATATATATATATATATATATATATATATATATATATATATATATAGCGTCTTCTGTGTGGTGACATGCGTGAATGGGCGTTCCTTCGTTGAAGGTTGTGCGTTAGGCCCGGCAAGCCAGCACGTAAAACTCTATTGCCAATCATTAGTGGACCGGAGTTCCGCTGTGGTGACCCCTAACTGGGAAAAGCTGAAAGATACAAACATATATATATATCTATATATATATATATATATATATATATATATATAATTATACACACACACACACACACACACACACGTACACATATACATATACTGCTTATCTTGTAGGCATTGCTCTCCTTTTATCTAGAAAGCTGTGAAGATGTCAATCTGAACTTTTGCTGGAACCAATCTGAACTTTTGCTGGAACCAATCTGAACTTTTGCTGGAACCAGATTTGACCTGTTTTTATAGGATAGGACTATATTCTTCAGTCCCTTCAAATACTAGGGAAGTCTGTTTCAATTACTTAAATTGTGATTCAACATTTAAGACAACAGTTTTTGGGATAATTTAAGTTTATCTCGCTAAACATATAAAATTTAGTTTAGCAGTGTTGGGTAGCCATCTTGGAAAATTGCTAGTAATTACTTTGTGAGAGAGGACATTTTGATGGTGTTCAAATTACTCTTGACCTAGTAATAACTTGTATTCTGACTGGTTGTTTCAACATTTATTTATTTCACTTTATATTTTTATTAACTTGTGTATCTTGCCCTCCTTTTTATGGTGTGCTGAGAGTTGTGCATCTGAGTTCTTGTGGCATCAGATTTGACCTGTTTAATGGATCTGACTCCTTTCTTTAATCCTGTTAAACACCTGGGAATTGTTGTGCATATTGATAACTGGGCTTAGTTTGGCAGTCTGAGTTATCATGGAACAAGTGCTAGTGATTAACTTGTGAAATATGGTAATATGCTACTGTTTTGGGAGTTCACATTACTGCTGGTCTAGTAGTAAACAGATTTCTGATTGGGTGTTTCAGTTTTATGTTTCTTATTATATATTCTATCATCTCAAAAGAAAACAGAGTCAATAGTACTGAATAAAATCAAAGAGCACATATCCATCTAACAGTAGTCAATTAACCTTCATTACTCTAAATGCTATATGTATTTGTAGTAATATCACACAACCCCATGATTGGATAGCTGTTAAAATACCTAGTATTCTAGCCATAACAGAAACATGGCTAAAACCAAATATTAGCAACACCAAAATATTACCGCCAAACTATAACATAATTAGGAATGACTGAACTAAAAGGAAAGGCAGTGGTATAGCAATAATATACCCAGATTGTCCCAATCTAATGACTTATAAAGCCCCCATCCCACAATTCACTAACGCAGAACTTATCAGTTTCCTCAAACTAAACAAACATAAACAAATCTGTATCATTACCTTATATATTCTCCTGGGCAATATCAATGTATTAGAAGCTATTCTAATAACAATTTCCATCCCTCATTAAAACAGTCATAGTAGGAGATCTTAATATTAATTGGCTTGACCTTATATCTATCTCCCCTAAATTTAGCATAAATCTTTTCGGATACAAACAATTGATACAAACTCCAACATACTTTAGCAAAAACTCAAATTCCATACTAGACTGGATCTTTGTATCTGATCCCACTAAATTTACCTCCTCTGGCACCCTATCAAATCCCCTCAGCGACCATCTCCTTGTCTTTACCAAATGTTACATACAAAATCCTCCAAAACAGCAAACTATAAAAACTACTCGTAACACAACAAACTTTAACCCTCAGACATTTAACAATATCCTAGTCTCAATAAAATGGAACATACTAAGAAATATCCCACTACATGACACTGTTGAGAAGTTTAACTCAGTATTTAACACCTTAATCAAAATGGCACCCCTGAAATAAAAGAATAAAAACAACAGATGCACCCTGGTTAACAACAGTACAAAAAGACTAATGCAAACTAAAGACAAAGCCTGGAAAAACCGGCAGACAAAACCCCACAAGACCTCCAACAATATAAAAGTATTTGTAACCAGGCCAAAAAACAGAATCTCTGACAAAAAAAAACATACAATAGCAAACCCCAAAATAATTGCAAAGCCAATCCCAAGAAATTGTGGTTAATCAAGAAAATACTGCAACCAGAGCAAAAATATAATCCCAATCCATGTCCAAATAGTACAGCTCTGGACAGTGCTACACAACTTAATACCTACTTTGTAGACAGCATAGTATCTATTACAAAATAATTTAGTCATAGTACTGCAGATCAACTATTACCTCCTCATTTACACTTCAACCAGTATCTACAGCCTATATAAAAATCCTCGTAAGTAAACTAAAAATCAACTCTGCCTCTACAGAGGATAATTTACCTAGTGAATTCCTTATAAATAATAGCAAGTAGCATATGTTACCCCATATCCATACTCATAAATAGATCCATACAGGAAAATCCATACAGGAAGATCAGGAGACATCTGAAGAAGAAATATGGACATGGGAAAGAAAAACATTTAATATGGTGTAATATTTATGCAAAGGAGAAAGCAAAACTAATTAATACAAAAAGAGCAGCACCAAAGATATCTGAAGAGAAATACAGGCAAAGGAATTTGGACATGGAAAACTTTACAATACAAAAAATAAAAAGCCGGAGGAAAAGTAGAAAAGGAGATTAGTAATGGATAAGTTAAAGAAAAAGAAACTGAGGTTATGGAGTACCAGTACCTGCGAAGTGAACAATTCAGTGTAGAAAATCTAATCCAGAAAGCACTACAACAGGATAGAGCAATGGATGTTCAAATTAAGGGGAAACCAGTGGAACAGTAAGCAATTGGTCAGGTGCCATATGAAGACATTTTGGAGCCTTCCACAGGAAACCAGTATAAATGTCACTTGAAGATGGACAACAAAGGAAGGAACAGGAAACTGTGGAAACTCTGACACGATCAATGTTGAGGAGTGATAGGCTAGTGAGTTCCATATGACAGAGCAACAGATGGCACAGGATACAACTGAACAGAATGTGCCACAGGAATTTGCTACAGAACGTTCTATAGAGTGCCCGCATGAAATGGAAAAAAATGTGCCCTCAGTTTAGAAGAAAATGAGCTAAGAGAACAGTTGCTTGATTTAATAGAGATAGATATATTAAAACTGATGAAAGAAATAGACTGCAGGAGGTCAATAAAACCCAATAGTAAGAAGTTTGATAAAACAAATGAATACACTAATTAGGACTGTCCACAGAGATCCATGCGATATAACAGAAATAAACAGGATATATATTACTGTGCAGTTAAATTAATAACTAGTAAAGTTCTATCAGAAGAACATAGGGTAGTGAGGGAAAGGAAGGGGAGAAATCGCATACCATCATGAAAATATCAAATACAGAAAACTATAAAGCAAATAAGACGAGAAGTGTCACTGTTAGAAGCATATAGAAGAGGAACAGATCAACAAAAATACTAAGAAAGTTGAACATGATAAAAGCAATGCGCAGTATTAGAAAAGACTAGGATCTATCATGCACTATCGCAAATAAACTAAAAATCTCTGCACAGGCAGAAAAACTTAGAAGATAATGTAGATAAATATAAAGAAAAAGTACAAAATAAGCAATTTATTGATGACCCAAAAAGTTTTATAGAGAATTGAGAAACAAGGTAAAAGGAATTGAAAGACCGCCAAAACAAGAAGAAATAGATTCATTTTGGAGAAGTACCTAATTTTGAAATATGAGGAGAATAAATCTAAGATTACTTCTCTGCTTAATCTAGCAGAAGCATATCGGTGTCAAGAAGGAACGGAAATCAAACCAGAAGTAGATAAAAATCAGGCAACAACTGAATGTACCAGAAAACAAAAAGAATACAAGATGAAGCACCAGATGACAAGGCAAGAAATGTGGAAAATACATAAATATAGTTGCAAGTATAGAAAACTTCTGGAAGAACCTCATGTTGATCAGGAAAAAAATGCAGGAATGCTTAAGGAGAGGTGAATTCAAACCAAAGAATGAAAGGTTAATATTGGTGGCCCTAGATAGTGGGCTGCGTACATACTGGTTTACAAAGTCCATTAAACATGTGGCAGAAACAGGCAAATGCAAGTTTTGTACAACCGAATTGGAAACAGTCACACACCTCGTTGCTGGTTGTGACATACTAATGGCAGAAGGACTGTATACTGAAAGGCGTAATAATGTGGTAAGATTGTTGCACTGGGGATTGTGCAAATATTATGGTACTGAAGTGGTTGAAAAACACTGGAACATAAGCCACAAAGCATTACAGAAAATGATGAAGTTTACATCACATGGGATCACCCATTACCAACAGTTCAAAAGACAGTCGCTAGAAAACCGGATATAGTGGTCCATGAAAAGAAGACAAAAAAAAAATACATTGATCATTAAAATTGCCACACCCACTGACAACAGTGTCTTGCATACAGAGAGACACAAAGTCATAAAGTATCAGGATCTGCAGGCAAAAACAAGAGCAATGTGGAAGAAAGATACCCAAATAGTTCCAATAGTAATAGGAGCAACAGTTCTTATAGCAAAAAGAATCTACAATCGTATTTGAATATGTTAGCAATACATGTAATCCCATACGAATTGCAGAAGTCATTACTGGGCACACTGCAGGTGCTGTGAAGAGCATTTTTGGCTAACATCAAAGATTGAAATAATACTAATTTCATGAACTTTAATCATACTTTGACTTAAGAATGTGGTCCATTCCCCCCATGGTATTAGAAACCTCCAAAATTTGGAGAAATTAAAGAAAACTATGTCCCCAAAATCTGGAAAAAAATCACATCATTCCCCTCCATGAAGATGGTACTTCTACAGATATCAGTAATTTTAGACCAATAAGCTATCCTATCCCCCCCTCTCTTAAATCTTAGAAAATGTATCCACAAACAACTCCTACAATACCTCATCCAGGAAAAACTTCTAACTCAAACCCAGAATGGTTTTCGACCCTCCCATAGCAAAAATACAGTTCATAGCTTTCACAGATACAGTGAACAAAGGCAGGGATAGCAGTCAACTTGTCTTCGCCATATTCCTTGACCTATCAAAGGCCTTTGATACAGTCAGCCATACTAAACTACTAGAACAAATGTCAGCCTTAGGGCTAACACCAAACACCCTAAACTGGTTCAAGAGTTCTTTCACTGATAGATGCCAATCAGTAAAATGGTAAATCAGTGCTCTCACCTTTTCTCCCTGTCAACACTGCTGTCCCACAAGGATTAGTCCTTGATCCTCTCCTATTTAATATCCTTACAAATTCACTTCACACTGGCACGCAATATGCTTCGCATACAGTACGCTGATGACTCAACACTTATATGTACTTCAATAACCATATACACCTCAACTTACACAAAAATATCTCACTGCCACTGAAAAATTGTTACAAAACTCCCAACTCCTGCTTAATCCAAAGAAAAACAAACTTTTACTTTTCTATCCTAAATCTCTGTCTCATAAAAAATGCAAATTTAAATACCACTACAGAAAGAAATACAAAATGCCATCAAAAAAACACAACAAAAACTAGGCTCACTCTACAGAGCTAGAAACTTCCTTACCTCCACCATCCACATACACCCTTGCAAATAGTTATCTTCTGTAAATCCACAAAACCAAACGAAACCAAGAAGTACACAAAAAAGCTCAAGCCTTCACAAACAGGTGCTGGATTTATTTTTCAAACTGCAAGTAAGCGCTTTCGTTCCAAAAAGCATTTACAAGGAACTTCATCAGATAATTACAAAAAAATGACTGCCTGGTTAAAAACATTTAAAAGAGGACATCACTTCCTGACTCATATTTAAAAGCACAGTGTCTTACTTACACATAAAAAGATGTGATTTAAAAGCATATACATTAAGAAAAAGTGAAACGTAAATGTGCATGAATAGTAAAACATGAGCCCTGACATTAAAAACGATGAAGTATTTTAACAAACACAAAAATGTGTATTCATACTATTTACATACATATGGAGTTTCTGACTTAATAATCCTTCAGAAAATGTATGCTGTCACTAACTTTCTTTGGTTATAACAGCAATATTTTAAACTTTTTCCTTGCTGTTACTTCTCTAACGTGAAGCCGCTATATAATGACATAGTTTCAGACTTCATGCCCTTCAGAAAAATGTGTACTAGTGCAAAACACATTATTCTAGCAACTTTAACTATATAGCAAGACATATTTACACTTTGTTTCTGAAGTTATTCCTCCCCAACTTGAAATCACTAGATAATGAGACAGACAGTTTGAGTTTCAGACTTCATATCCTTCATACTATTTACATACTCATGAAATTCTCACTAAAAAATGAACTACTATAAATAATTCTATCTATTCAGGGCTTTCAATTTTAAAATAATGGCTATAGACATGCTGTCATTTAGTCCAGGTCAGTGTGCTGAATCCAAACTGATCTGCCAGCTCAATTCATTCCTCTCAAGGAGATATGGCCATGCACCCCCACCCATGTGATGGATTAACTACGTCTAAAACTATAAACTTAAAACTGTGGTTTGGATATTTTGTGATATGTTTAGCTAATGCATTGTTTTCACAGTGGTCTCTAATATTTCTTAAATGCTCACCAGTTCTATGTTTGAGCTTACGCTCAGTTTTGCCTTTGTAAAAATAAGGGCAGAATTCACATATAGCACAATATACGACTTTCTCAGTAAAGCAACAATACCTGTCTCTAATTTTTACTCTCATCCCCTTAATACTTATTTCCTCGACTTCCAGTATATAGGGACAGAATTTACATTCTCCACATTAATACATGTAACCACCCTTATTTATTTTACCCTGTTGTTCTAATAAAGATTTGATATTATAGCCTTTTCTAAAAATACAGACTGGCTTTTCTCCAATTATTCCTCTTATATTAATGTCACCTATCAAAAGTGGCCAACTCTTTTCTAAAATAGCTTTTGTATAATATGCATCAGTAGAAAAAGTTGTGATAAAACAAGATTTGTAATTATTCTTCTTATTATTAGTATTAACACTTACTACTTGATGGTTATCTACAGAAGTATTGGCAATATGTACCTGTTCATCTGCTAAGTCAGTAATACCATTAACAGACATATTGTCATTAGGTTTCAATAAAGGAATGAAATGGCCATTTTCCCTTTTCCTGATAACCTCATTCATGATATTTTCAACCAGGGAATGGAATAACCTTTTCTAAAAACATGTCTCGAAGATTATTGCATTCAGAAAAAAGAAGTTATGTCTTACCATAACGTTCCATCTCTGTTGTTGATCTTCGTTCATTCATTACTGATGGGTTATCGGTTGCATCCTCGAAACCGAGCTGGCCAAATATCAAGCTTGCGTCAGACAAAAACTCTTGAGCCAAGGTCCTACCCAGAATGCTCTGCTCCCTGTTACCTCAGATCGAGTTTGCAAGTTGATAGATAAAAGTAGAGGCTACCTCTGGTCATAACAGATCTATAATAAAGGAGTATATAAGATCAACCAGGAACCTCCAGAGGGGGACGGAGGGTGGGGAGTAATGAATGAATGAAGATCAACAACACAGATGGAACGTTATGGTAAGACATAACTTCTTTATCTGATGTTGTTAATCTTCGTTCATTCCTTACTGATGGGACAGAGTCCCCAGCTACCTGTATCCCTCGGTGGCCCTCATGGAAGGACATTCCTGAGCACCATGGAACCAAAGGAAGTTCTACCTCTGGAGGCCAAGTCCAATTTGTAATGAAGAATAAAGCTATGAGGTTTGGCCCAAGTCGCAGCTGAGCAAATATCATTGTGGGAAGCCCTAGCATGGAAAGCTGCTGATGTTACCATAGAACTTGTAGAATGTGCTTTCACTCTGTGAGGCAAAGTGACGTTGTTTTTGTTGTAGATAAAGGTAATACAATTTCTAAACCATGAAGCCAATGTAACTTTTGAGAAACGATGACCTCGTCTAGGTCCAGAAAAGGCCAGAAACAGTTGGTCTGATTTATGGGTACATTTTGTTCTGTCCAGATAAAATCATAATTGTCTATGAACATCCAAGAAGTGCAGGCAGTACTCTCCTTTGTTAGAGTGGTTAGGAAAAAACACTGGGAGATCAATAGATTGGTTGATAGACTGCGCTGACATCACTTCTGGCAAAAAGGAAGAATTAGTTCTCAGTGATACCCTATCCTTATGGAAGATAAGATAGGGAGGTTTAATGTATAAGGCTTGAAGTTCTGACAGGCATCTGGCCAATGTGATTGCAACCAGAAACAAAGTTTTCCAAGAAAGATATTTCATACCACATAAAAACGCAGGTTCAAAGGGAGGTTGTACCGGTTCTCTAAAAGGAGGTTTTAGGTGAATAGCCCCGTTCAAGAAAGTTTTACAGTCTATGCGACATAAGTGAAGAATCCTGAAAACCAATGTGGAAATTTGAGATGGCAGCTAAATGCACACGAACAGTAGAGGCAGACACCCCAGAGTGGAAAAAATGTGATAAGCAATCCAAAACCATCGAAACTGGGGCTGACAAGGGGTTTCATTGTTTATTCGCTGCCCATAGAGGGGACCTTTTCCATTTATTAAGATAGATTAGTCTGGTGGACGATTTATGAGATACAATATGAATATTGCGCACAGGGGATGAGAGATTTTCCTGCCCGGCAATAATTGGAAGTGGAGAAACCAAGCTGTCAGTTTCAGGGTTGTTAGATTGGGGTGAGTCATACCCTGCAGATGGGAGATCAACATTGGGGATGGATTGAGGATCCACGGTTGATCTAGCAGGTGAGGCCAGAGGAAGGGGAACCAGACTTTTCAAGGCCAATATGGAGCAATGAGGATCACTTTGCTCTTCATATGTCCTGCTTTCTTCAGAAATTGGGTGATGAGGGGAAGAGGAGGATAAGCATAAAATAGACTCTGTGACTGTCCCCAAAATAGTTGCTGCACTTGTAGTTGGTTGGGGAGGCAAATAGGTCGCAGCAAGGCTGGCCCCAGCGGTTGAAGATTCTTGCCGCTATCACAGGATTGAGTGACCACTCGTGAGGTTGCAGAATGCACCTGCTCAAATTGTCCGATATCACGTTGGAACTCACGGGAATGTGCATTGCAATTAGAAAGTGGTTGGAAGCTATCGCCCATTGCCATATTCTCATTGCCTCTCGGCATAACGAGTAAGATCTGGTGTCCCCTTGCTTGTTTATGTAAAAGACCACTGACATGTTGTCTGATTGGATCGCAATAGTCCCCGACAGAAGGATGGAATGGAATGCTTGCAAGCGTAGTAGCACCACCCTCAGTTCCAGGACACTGATATGCAAAAGGGCCTCTGTCTCCGACCAGGTGCCTTGGACCGAGTTTCCCTGACATAACCCCCCCCCCACCCCCACCCCATCAGGGAGGCACCAGTGGTCACCGTGGCTTTCAGCTGATGGGGGGGTGAAGGGGCAAGACCATTGTTGGGGATTTCGAGACGTCCACCAGAGTAAATCTTGCTTGCATCTCTGAGTTGCACTTATCTGAAAAGGCAAAGGATGTCGTAGGGGGTACCACTGAATGAGAAGTAACCACTGAAATAGCCTCATGTGGAATCTGGGTAGAGGGACAATGGTGATCAAGGCTGCCATTGACCCCAAGAGTTGAAGTATAGATTAAGCGGGAGATTTGTGATGACAGAGCAGTGGTTGAACCTGTTGCCTTATTCTTTGAAGCCTGTGGTCCGGAAGAGATGCTGTGCAATTTCTCATGTCCAACAGAACCCCTATGAATTCCAGAGACTGAGCTGAGGTTCTGCTGCACTTCTCCCAGTTGATAGTGATTCCCAGGCTTTGTGCTGTGAGGAAAGTGTAGTGCAGGTTTTTTTCCAGTAGACGCTTGGTGGGGGCAGTGAGGAGCCAGTTAGCTAGATATGGAAATGCCTGAAATCCTTGAAGTCGCAAGTGAGCAATAACCACTGCCCTGCATTTGGTGAACACTCTGGGGGCTGTAGAGAGACTGAAGGGCATAGCTCAAAATTGGTAGTGCCTGGCTCCTATGTGGAAGCGGAAGTATCTTCTTGAGCGTTTGTCCATTTTTATGTGGTAATATGCATCTTGAAGATCTACAGAGTACATCCAATCGTCTTCGTCCAGGAGAGGAAGAACAGACTGAACCGTGACCATCTGGAATTTTTTTTACAAATTTGTTCAGTGTGCTGAGATCCAGAATTGGTCTCCAGTCTTTTTTTTGCACTAAAAAGAATCTTGAGTAAAAACTGGATCTTATCTGGTCTGGGGGGACCATCTAGATGACTCTCTTTTGTAGCAGCTTTTGGATTTTGTGTGCTGCTGCTTCCCTTTGACTGGCTGGAACGTCAGGTAATACTCTGCATGAGACTGGACAAAGAAGGAAGGGGATGCAATAACCTCTGGATATTATCCGTTGTACCCAAGAGTCAGTGGTTATACTTCACCAGGCAGCGGGGTACAAGGAAAAACTACCCCCGACTGCTTCCAGAGGTGAGCAGTCGGGCAATGCTTCAGGAGGGTTGATAGGGTTGGTCAGAGAATGAATGTCTGGAGCCCCGGTTTGGTGGACCCCCTGTGCCCCGGAAAGGGGCATCTTCCACTGGGGTTTCCCCCTCTGCCTCCAGGGGAGAACTCGGCACGTGTGTCATGGAAAGATCCCTGTGACTTCCTGTGCCACATCTTCCCACTCCTCTGATATCTGGAGTAGAATCGTTGAGGAGTGGAGTGTCGGACACCAGCAGCAGATAGGTTCTTGCCATCTTGTTCGCACCTTACCAGTGTATCTTTCACTTTAGGGCCAAATAAAGAAGCAGCCTCGATGGGGGCATTCATGAAAGAAGCCTTAAAAGGAGTTTGCAAAGGCACATCCAGGCATGTCGCCTGGTGACTATGCCCACGTCTGCTGCTCTTGCCACTCCTTCCGTTGCGTGAAAAATACGACGCATGGAAGAATTGGAAATGGACTTTAGGGTGGTTATCTGAGAAGCCACACTGTCACAGACCTCGTCAGAAACAGCTCCTGCCAAGGTTTCAAAGAGCTGGTTGATAAGATCCCTCTGAAGCCTGGTAAAGTGTGACAAATAGTTCAAAGATCTTACGGCGAAGATCGATGAAGCAAACATATGCTTCCCTAGTCTGTCTATCGCCCGGGACTCCTTGTTGGGTGGATGGACAGTTTGGCTCTCTTCTGCCAAATCCTTCTTAGTTGCAGTCGCCACCACCATAGCATCTAATGGAAGACCTTGTGACCAATGTGGGTGCTCAGTAAGGGGTGATAATATTTTATCCGGTCTCTTTTGTATCGCATCCAGGGTGTCAGGAGCCTTCCATGCGTGCTGGGTGATGAGCTGGACGAGCTCATCAGCCGGCGGGGTGACCCAGGAAGTCGGGGCCGGGCACGAAAGGCCTGCAGGAATACGAATTCCTCACAGGAAGGATTAGAGGACTTCCAGTCACCCCTCTGTCTAAGCGTCTCGAGGATGTCACCAAAGGACACCTCATCAAAGGGTGACTGTGGGGACCCTTCCCCATCATCAAAATCCGTATCTTCAGTCAACGACTCCCTAGTGGAGTCCATGTGCTTTCTCTTGCACAACACTTTGCGGGGTATTTCCTCAGTGGGAGGTTCTGGGGAAGACTGCAAAGAGGGGGTCTCCTGAGGAGGAGAAACCTGAGGCCCTTGTGGCTGGTGGTTGTGGCTTGTGACAGTTGCGGCACAGAGGGGGGAGAGGACTCAGACATGTGGGGTTTGCCAAGGGAGATAAGCACCCTCTCCATGACAACCTCGCCCCGACGAGCCGACCCCCAAACCAGGAGTCTCAAGAGGACTGTGAACCGTGAGAGAGGGAGGATTCCTGGAGGGTGCCATAGAAAAAAAATCAGCCCTCCCCCATGGCACAGCCACTGGCCTGAGAAGAGCCCCATGCCCAGTGCATCGAGGGCCACAAGAACAACTCTGGTTCCAAAATGAGATCAACTATTGGAGTCGGAGGAAGGGAAGCTGCTGTCAGAGTAATAGGCTTCGATACTTGGGTGGAAGTCGAAGGAGGAGTGTACGTTGGAGTTTGAGGAGATGCACATTCACCTGAAGGAGGGAATGTGGACTTCAACGGGTGAGAGAGACCTCTGGCCACAAGCAACTGGTCAACAAGCTGCAATACATCTTGCTCAGAGAGGCTCCTGGTTGACCTCATAGAGAGACCTGATGGCGTGTCTGGCCTGTCTAGAAAAGGACTATACTGGCTACCAACGAATGGATCCAAGGAAGGAGAATACTTGGTCCTTGCTAATTCGAGAGGTGCAGAGCCCAGAACCGAGGAGGTCTGCACCAAAGAAAATGGTCTGGAAGTAGTCTGCGCCGGCGACATCAGCACCATAGAAATTAAAGGTGTCGGCACTGTAAAGAGAAAAGTCTTCCCCAATGGGTACGGTGCCATCGAAGAAAGTGTCTGCACAAGTAACAAGGACAGTGCCGAGAAGGACTGCATCAAAGAACATGTCTGTACCGAAAATGTCTGTGCCGTGGAGGACAGTAATGTCATACTCGGAGCCGAAGGGGATTGTACCAACGGTGCTGAAGGGGACTGTACCTGCACGGACGGTGTCGGTAAGGGCTGCGATGGAACTGTCAGAGCCATAATTGTCTGCACTGGGAACTCCAGTGCCGGTGTCGATAAGAAAGACATGGCTGGAGCCAGAATAATTTGGGACAGTGCCGAGCCTGGAGCCGACAGGGTCACAGGTGGCAGTGCTGTAGTAGTAATCAATTTCACCTCTTATGAGTCGACTCCCTATGATCTCCAGAGGGAGAAGAAGGGAGCGACCTCGATGAGGAAGAGGAAGAATGCCTCTTACAGAGTTTAACAGGAGGGGGTGAGCCCTCCAACCCAGAAACAGCCTCACAGAAAGGAGATTTGAGAAGATCTTTGAATATTAATTTATTCTTTCTCTCGTTAAGAGTCCTGGTCAAAATATTTATACAAATCCCACATGGAGGATCCACAGTAAGATGGGAGATATTCAGACAGTAGACACATATGTCATGGCCATCAGAAAGCGGTAACTTTCGGCCGCAATCCTTATACTGCTTAAAACCAACACTACTTTTCTTATCTGACATAATGATGTGGAGAAGAAGAACAGTACCAAAAAGAAGAGGAAAGGCTACCAAAAGGGGGCAAGAAGAGAGAAGGAAGGATTACCAACAATGGTAATGAAGAATTACCTCAAAGGTAAGAAAAGGGTAATAAAGGGAAATAGACTAAAGGGAGAGAGTCTTAAGTATACAATAGGGTAGGAAAATATTAGTAGAAACTGTTTGAAAAACTTTAAAGTAAGAACAATGTATAAAACTTTCAAAAAAATTAGACACTTAGCTGAAGAGAGTGGCTTGACACAGCTGTACAGCAACACGGCAAACGAGATCTGATGTAACAGGGAGCAGAGCAGTCTGGCCCCGAGATTAGGCAAGGGGGCTGTAAAAGGGTCCAAATTATGGCGTTCTGCCCAGATAGAGAAACGCTTCCATTTACTACCATAGACCTGCCTAGTAGAGGGCTTGTGCGCTGCTACTAGGATAGTTTTAACTGGAGAAGAGATACCGGGAGTCCTAGCTACAAGTGGAACTGGAGCAGCCAAGCCGTAAGCTTGAGGCTGGCCAGGTCGGGAAGAGGGAGCCCCTGGGGGTGGGAGATTAGATCTGGAAGGGGATCTAGAATCCAGGGCGGATTCACTCGATGAGACCAGAGGTAAGGGAACCACGCTTGGCGAGGCCAGAATGGGGCAATGAGGATCATCTTGCTCCCCAACTGACTGGCTTTCTGAAGAAGTTTCAGCATGAGGGGAAGAGGAGGGTGGGCATAGAGAAGACTGGGTGGCCAAGCATGCACCACGGCATTCCTCGGGGCTTCCCCGGCAGGGAGAATGAGAGCAAAGTAATTGTTGCACTTCATGTTTGAGGGAGATGTGAAAAGATCGCAACAGGGCTGCCCCCAAACAGCAAAAATTCGACTCGCTACTCGAGGATTGAGGGACCACTCGTAAGGTGAAAGGATGGTGCGACTCAGTCTGTCCGCTAGGATGTTGGTCCGTCCCGGAATGTGCATTGCAATGAGAAAGCGGTTGGTGGAGCTTGCCCATTCCCACACTCTCATGGCTTCTCGACTGAGTGGGTAAGACATGGTTCCCCCTTGTTTGTTGATATACCATACCACAGACATACTGTCTGTCTGGACTGCAATTGTTCCTACAGGCAGAAGGCTCTGAAGTGCGTGCAACGACAACAGCACTGCCCTCATCTCTAAAACATTTATGTGCAATAAGGTCTCCGAATCGTTCCACGTGCCTTAGACCGTCCTGCTCGAATAAAGCCCCCCCACCCAAGACGAGAGGTGTCCGTGGTCACCGTGGCGAGAGGGGGGGGCCGAGGCAAAGGGGCGTCCCGCCTAGAGGTCCGGCGATTGAAGCCACCAAACGAGAGCCCTCTTGCAGGCCCTGCTGAGAGAAATGGGGTGACTCAAGCGGTAATGAAGAAGGGACCACTGGACTTGGAGAGTCCACTGTAAAATCCTCATGTTCAGACACGCCATGGGAAGGTTTATAGCGGCTGTCATGGACACCAGGGCCCTCAGAACGAATCCTGCCGGAGGTTTTGAAGATTGAAATATGGCCCGCACATGTGCCCTCAAGGTGTGTAACCAGTCGGATGTTAAGAAGACTAGTTGTCTGTTGGTGTCCAGTCTGGCCCCGATAAAGTCTATCACCTGAGTCGGGGTGAGAGAGGACTTGTCCGAGTTTATGGTGATCCCTAGTTGTGGAGCAAAGTTGAGACAGTAGTCCCTGGCTAAGCATAGTAGATGCCTTGTCGGGACGGTGAGGAGCCAGTCGTCCAGGTACGGGAAGACCTGCATTCCCTGGAGTCTCAGGTGGGCCGCTATCACTGCTAATACCTTGGTGAACACCCTGGGGGCTGAGGTGAGACCAAAAGGGAGGATGCTGAATTGATAATGACTGGCTCCCAGCCGGAAGCGGAGAAACCTCCTGGACCGTTCATCCATTAATATGTGGTAGTACGCGTCCTTGAGGTCTATGGAGCACATCCAGTCATTCTCCCGCAAGAGGGGGAGAATAGATTGAAGAGTGACCATCCGGAACTTTTCTCTGGTTACTGACAGATTTAGTAGGGAAAGATAGAGGATGGGCCTTAGGTCCCCCATCTTTTTTGGCACCAAAAAGAACCTGGAGTAGTAACCCGATCCGGACTGGCCTGGGGGGATGTGCTGGATTGCTCCTTTTCCTAAAAGCAGCCGAATTTCCGCAGCCGCTGCCTCCCTCTGATTGGGTGGAACATCGGGGAGGTGTCCGGGGGTGTCGGGAATGTAGGAAAAGGGAATTCTGTATCCTCTGGATATGATACAAAGCACCCAGCGGTCTGTTGTAATGGACTCCCAAGCTGCCAGGTGCTTCGAGAAACGCCCCCCGACTGCCTCCAGAGTGGAGCAGTCGGGCAACCCTTCAGGGTTGCTGCGTGGGCCGATCAAAGAAGGTTTCTCTGGACCCAAAGTTCTTCGGGCCCCCTCTGCCGCGGAAGGACTGGGAGTCCGGAGCGGACTGGGATTGATGCAACTTTCAGAACCACATCTTCTTCTGTCCCTTTTGGTTCTTGGAGAAGGACCTCTGGGGAGCAGAGAAGCGGACTCCGACGGCAGACAACATCTTCCCGTCCTTTTCGCTCTGGACCAAGGTCTCGAGAACTGTCTTGCCAAATAGGGCAGAACCATCAAAGGGGGCATTCGCAAAGGGCGCCTTGAAGGGTTCCGCGAAATCACAATGTTGGAGCCAGGCCCGGCGCCTCATAATTAGGCATGCTCCGCTGGCTCTAGCGGCCCCCTCTGTAGCATGGGATAAAAGCCGCATAGAGGTGTTGGATATAGACCTAAGAGTGGCCATGCGAGTGGAGTACAACTGTTTGTCCTCCCCCGACATGGACTCTGGGGGCGATGCAGCGTACTCTATGAAAAGGTCTCGCTGCAGTCGAATGATATGTGCCATGTAGTTCAGGGACCTTACAGAGAAGGTTGCTGAACTAAAGACCCGCTTCCCGAGACGGTCCATCGAGCAAGACTCCTTGCTCGGGGGATGGACCGAGGGACTCTCTTGGGCTAACTCCCTCTTGGTGGCTGCCGCCACCAACATGGCATCTACGGGGGGTCCCTTGCTCCAGTGGGATTTCTCTGCTGGAGGGCTCAGGATCTTGTCGGGACATTTGGGGACTGGCTCCACATTGTCCGGCTCCTTCCACGCCCTAGTGGTGATAAGGTCCACTAAGGGGTTGGCCGGAGGGGACACCCAAGAGCTAGATGGGCCTACTTTGAACGCCTCCAGGAACACAGATTCGTCCGAGGAAGCCTTGAGGGCAGACCACCCCCTCTTATCCTAAGCATTTCCATGATGTCTCCAAAGGAGACATCCTCGGGGGGTGACCTTGGGGAGCCTTCCCCCTCATCCAAATCCGTGTCTTCTGTCAAGGACTCGGGGGAGTCCATGTGCCTCCTCTTACACTTCCGCTTGTGAGGAACATCCTCGGGGGGACTGTCCGAGGATGACTCACCAGCCACGTCTTGTTCCAGGGGAACGACCTGAGACGTCAAAGCAGGCTGTCCCTGTGGCCGGGCGACAGAAACCCTACCCAAACGAGAGGGAGTGCGGGATGGAACCGTAGCAGGGAGCGGGGGCCTGAATGCACTCAACAGAGCCCTCTCCACCACATCGAAGGCCGAGGGAGAGCCACTCTCTCTAGGATCTGAGAACCGACCCTCACTCAGAACCGATGGATGGATAGGAGCCGGCGCCGTGACCATCGGATCCAAAGGGCCAGTGTGCTCCAACCTGGACAGAGCCGAAGACACACCAAACCCCTCAGATCCGAAGCTCAGAGCATGGCTCAGAGAGCTCAGATCCGACAAGGATGGATCTGGAAAACTCGAAGGAAGAGTCGGAGCCGAAGTACCAGATACTGTCAGTGCCGACCCACCCCCGGCTCCAACGCTGCCCGGCTCCGAGCTCTCCGAACCCAGGAGGTGGGTCGGAGAAGGAGCTATCGGGGCAAAGAAGGGTGTTGAGCTCCCCCCGGAGGGGGGGGAGGCAGGAGCACTCCCATCTGCATTTGGGCCTGGATGAACCTTTGCATCACCCGGTCCAAATCAGCTTCAGAAAACTACGTGTTGATCTCGACGAGGCCACCAAGGCTGGCCAGGAGTGCTGACTCGATAACCTCAACGGAGACCAGAGCCGAGAAGGAGGAGACCTGGAAGCCGTAGAGGGAGAAGCCCGCTTAGCAGGGGGGGCCGAAGTGGAGGCCTCGGCCCGCCGCTTGTGGTGCTTCTCCCTCCGTTTTTCTCTCCTGACCTCCCTCTCCTCCGGCGCCGAAGCGGGAGATTGAGTCCCGGCTGGGGGGAGGGAGGCAGGGGTGGCCGCCACCGAAGCCTGGGAGGAGGCCACAGAAGTACCGGGGGCCGAAGCCGAATCCGGGGGCAAAAGTCCCACCAGGATCAGCTTAGACCTCCGGTCCTTCAGTGCCCTGGGGTTGAACGCCGCACAGATAGTGCATCCAGAGGAAAGTTGTTCAACCCCAAGGCACCGGATGCACTGAGTGTGGCCATCCGCCGGGGAGAGCTTATAGCCACACTCGGTGCACTTAGAAAAGATTGGCTTTTGGGGCCTCAGACATTATAAAGGAAACACACTCGCTAGGCCCCAAACACACTACACACAGAACTACGCACCAGCGAAGGGGAGGGAGGGTAAAATTAACTAAAAGATTCAACTACGAGTATAAAACCAAAGGGAAACCTAACCACAACACACTAGTACACTAAAAGGTAAAAGAAAACAAAGTTTTAAAACTTCTCACAACTCTGTGAAGACCCTAGAACCAGGAGCTCAAAACCTAGCTGCTGACCAGAAGCGCGGCAAACTAGATCTGAGGTCAGTCAGGGTTGGCAGGGGATTATAGGTAAGGGGAGGAGCTAGGAGCTCGGATCTAAGCTTTGTAAAGTTGCCGGCTCGGATCTGAGGTCGGATCTGTATCCCACAGGTTGCAGACCAAATGAAGTTAACTACTTCAGATAAATCTTTTATCCCAGTCTAGCATGACGATATCTGCATACATGCCGCACAAGCAAACCCCATTGCTACTCCTTTTTTTTTGGATATAAAGTTGTTGTTCAAACAAAATAAAATTATTTTTCAAAACTATATCCAATAACTGCTCCAGTGTATTAATTTTATCCTGAGGTAGATTATTACTATGTAGATATTCACAGAACCATTGAGTGCCGGTATCATGGGGAATCAGTGTAGAGGTCCTTTACATCAATAGTTATAGTAATAAAGGATCTATCAAAAATTACTGTGTTGATCTTACTTAAAAAATCCCATGAATCTCTACACAGTGATGGTTCTGTCTTTAATAATTTCTTCATTTCAACATCAAGATACTTTGCTAGTGGCTGTGTGATGGAGCCTCTAGCAATTACAATAGGTCGAAAAGGGGGTTGGCATGTATCCTTATGTATTTTAGGAATCCCATAAATAGTTGGAGTAATGGGATAATCTACTGACAGAAATTGATGTTATTCAACAGTAATCAGGCCATCTATAAATAAATCTTGTATATGCCCTTTTAAGTTTTTTATATTCACCATTTTGCTCACTCAGAGAGCTGTAGGCATATGTATCTGTCTCCAGAACTTCAAGCATTTTCTGTATGTACTCATGTTTCCACATAAGGACCACACCACCTCCTTTATCTGGTTTCATGACCCTGAAATTTTCATTAGAAGTCAAATATTCCAATTCAATTATTTCATCAATACACATATTGTTCTTAAATAGCTTTTTATCTGTCATTTTCCTATGCGCCCTAATATCTAGTTCAAATACATGTTCAAAGGTGTCTAGAATAGGGGCTATAGGAGGGTTATATGTGCTAGAAATTTTAAAAGGGTGTATAACATTCTCAACACCTTCAAATAACAGGTTCAGACTCAACTTCCTGATACACAATTTTAAATCCAATAATGTCTGTACCACATTAGCTGGTGGAATTAGGTGTAAATGTAGGTCATTTTGTTAGAAGGTTATATAAATGGGTGCTGACATTCAATTCCGTGAAATTATAAACTTTAAAGTCACCTTCATTATTTACATGAATGGATAAAGATGGCAATGAATAGATGTTGACATCACTAGTAAGTGTATCTAAACATGCATTTACTATGTCCCCGATTCCCCCTCAGTGGTCCCCTGTAATGAAACCTAATGACAATATGTCTGTTAATGGTATTACTGACTTATCAGCAGATGAACAGGTACATATTGCCAATACTTCTGCAGATAACCATCAAGTAGTAAGTGTTAATATTACTAATAAGAAGAATAATGAATATTGTTTTATCATAACTTTTTCTACTGATGCACATTATATAAAAGCTATTTTAGAAAAGAATTGGCCACTTTAGATATGTGACATCAATAAAAGAGGAATAATTGGAGAAAAGCCAGTCTGTGTTTTTAGAAAAAGACTACAACATCAAATCTTTATTAGAACAACAGGGTAAAATAAATAAGGGTGGTTACATGTATAAATGTGGATCATGTAAATTCTGTCCCTATATGCTGGAAGTCAAGGAAATAAGTATTAAGGGGATGAGAGTAAAAATTAGAGACAGGTATTGTTGCTTTACTGAGAAAGTCGTATATTGTGCTATATGTGAATTCTGCCCTTGTTTTTACATAGGCAAAACTGAGGGTTGGTGACCATTTAAGAAATACTAGTGACCACTGTGAAACCAATGCATTAGCTAAACATATCACACAATATCCAAACCACAGTTTTAAGTTTGTAGTTTTAGATGTAGTTAATCCATCACATGGGGGGGGTGGGGTGTGCATGGCCATATCTCCTTGAGAGGAATGAATTAAGCTGGCAGATCCATTTGGATTCAGTACACTGGCCTGGACTAAATGGCAGCATGTCTATAGCCCGTATTTTAAAATTGAAAGCCCTGAATAGATAGAATTGTTTATAGTAGTTCATTTTTTAGTGAGAATTTCATATGTATGTAAATAGTATGAAGGGTATGAAGTCTGAAACTCAAAATGTCTGTCTCATTATCTAGTGATTTCAAGTTGGGGAGGAATAACTTCAGAAACAAAGTGTAAAATATGTCTTGTTGTATAGTTAAAGTTGTTAGAATAATGTGTTTTGCACTAATACACATTTTTTCTGAAGGGCATGAAGTCTGAAACTCTGATGTCTGTCATTATATATAGCAGCTTCAAGTTAGAGAAGTCACAGCAAGGAAAAAGTTTAAAATATTGCTGTTATAACCATAGAAAGTTAGTAGAAAAATGTGTTTTGTGACAGCATGCATTTTCTGAAGGATTATTAAGTCAGAAATTTCATATGTATGTAAATAGTATGAATACACATTTGTTGTGAATGTTTTTTAAAATACTTCATAGTTTTTAATGTCAGGGTTCATGTTTTACTATTCATGCACATTTACATGTTTCAATTTTTCTTAATGTATATGTTTTTAAATCACATCTTTTTATGTGTAAGTAAGACACTGCTTGTAAATATGAGTCAGGAAGTGATGTCACGTTTTAAAACTGTTTAACCAGGCAGTCATTTTTTTTTAATTGTCTGATGAAGTTCCTTGTAAATGCTTTTTGGAACGAAAGCGCTTACTTGCAGTTTGAAAAATAAATCCAGCACCTGTTTGTAGTTATCTTCTGCCTTCTCTTCTTTATGGAGCCCCCATCTTCACTAATCTTCAAATCTCACTTAATCAAAAACTTGAACAGTGTTACAATAAAACAGCCAGATTTGCATCAAAGTCTGACTGCCGAACATACCATTGCACTGCATTGAAAACATAACTGGCTAGAACTACCCAAATACCTAAAATATATATGCAGCTAACCACCACACATAAATGATTCAATACTAACCGCATGCCCAGTCTTAAATTATATACTACAAAAACACTTGAAGACAGCCCCTGCGATAAAGTAACCAAGTTCAACATGCATGAACCAACTAAATCATCAGGGTATTTATTATCTGTATTCTCACTCCATAGCTAAAATATGAAACACTATGCCCATAACTGTAAGGACAGACACACCACTCAATTTATTATTTTATACAATTGATAATTTCTTGCCTCTTTTACCTATACCTTACACTACTATCATTACTATACAGTCCCCTAACATTTCTTTCTCCCTTTTGTTTCTTCCTTATCTATACCCCCACACTCTACTAATAAACACATATGTTTCTATCTTCTACTTTTCCTCTCTTGTAATTCCTCTCCTCTCTCTCAACCCTGTAGTATATGATATGTATACTAAGTACATTACAATAAACAAAAAATGATTTAACTATCAAGCAGAATCATACCGATCTGAATCATATAATTGTAAAGTCGACTTGTTTTGTGTATATCGTCTCCTTAGTAATATCTAATCTGTAATTAATGTTCAAGTATGTTTCATTTAATATATGTAAAAATGGTGTATTATCTACGACTACATATTCTTTCTTGTATGTGAAAACATTCATTGCTACTCTATAATAAGCTAATGTAATATGTTAATTGTCTCTAGAGCTTTTCTCCCTGGATCTCCGCTGAAAATGAGCACCCATCCAATTGGACTTTGCTAGCAAACAAATGTCAAATAAATAATAAAATAAAATAAAAATTATGCTCGTTTGTCCACCATTCATTATGTCTCTGTAAGTGACACTGCACAGTACTAGTTAGTGACCTTAGACTCACTAGAGAAACTAGCGTTTCGCCATTGGCTAACACCCTCGGTGATGTTTCATTGTAGCTGTATTACTGAAAATTGTATGTTATGGAGTGAGGCTGTCATCAGTTGTCTAATCAAGCTTTTGCGGCAATATTACATAATCGAACTCTTAAAAGTTGGAACATCATATGGTCGACACCATAAGACTGAACTTTTAAAAGTTCAAAAATGTAATAAAAAAAAATAAATCAAAGAAAATAACCTACCTGAATGGTTTAAGCAGGAGGCCAAGCCCCCCTGTAACCCCCACTCTTTAAATAAAACCAACTCCAAGACATAGCACTCAACTTCCCATCTCCAAATTGAGGAACAGTTGCCATCATAATGTGGAACAAATGGGCAAAATGTGGAACACTTACTAATGGCTTAATTACTTCCACTAGGAAGGTCATAGGATAGTTAAAATATGTTGAGTTTACTTATAAAACAGATATTTTAATGATTTAATATGATTCCTTTCTATTTACAATGGATATCAGTTAAAAAATCCTATCACTGAATGTGTGACAGACCCTTTCAATGTGGAACTTTGAGAAACATGAACTTTTTAAGACCCCAAATGAGGTACGTTCCTTGTAATGAAGTACACTTGAGAGGTATGTTCCGAGATCGTACTACAGTGCAGAAAAGGGAATCTTCCCATTCCGTACTGTATGGAGATCTCCGTTGAAATGTTTGAGCTTTTAAAAGTTCGATCATATGGTGTCGACCATATGACGTTTGAACATTTAAATGTTCAACAATGTGATACAGACCCAAGCAATTCACTGCTGTGCCATGCTATGGACTGTAGGTTGAGTGCATTTGTCTTGGACCACTGTTAGCTACGTGTTGTGCCTCTCAGTCTTACTGCACTGATACCGACTGAGCAGACTTCTTATTGCTATAGTATCATCTGTGGTGTTATCACATAGCGCACGTGTGTGTGTGTGTGTGTGTGTGTGTGTGTGTGTGTGTGTGTGTGTGTGTGTGTGTGTGTCTATGAGAGGCTGTGCTAGACCACTGTTAGCTACTCACAATAAGTTACATCTTCACCTTAGCCAAGTTCCACTTCTATAACCTACACCTAGCTAGACAATAAACAGTATATCTTCAGCACTTAGAGCAAACTAAATGCAAGACCCACCTGCATAAAATGTAAAGTAACCTGCTTGTATCCCTTCTGTTGCAGACATTATAGCACTAGGTACTCTCAGGTAGTATAGGAACTGCAATACGCTCAAAGACAATGAACTTCTACTTGAAGCATCCCTCTCACGCAGTAAGATGGCCTGTGAGCATCCCAGACTACCACCCACATCACATTACAGCCACACCAAACTGATACTCACACATAAGGACTACCACCCACATCACATTACAACCACACCAAACTGATACTCACACATAAGGATCACCAGAAGATAAACTATAAACTAATACTTAACATTCCATGTGTAAAAATCTAAATGACTTCAAAACTGGTGCTGTTATTGTCAAGCAAACTGACTCCACACTCACAAGATTGAACAAAGACAGGGTTACAGTTAGCTATCTTTCTGGTGTCAGGATCCTTGACATTACAGGGGCTCTAAAATCCGTATCTCCAGATAATTATAATTATGACCTAGTAGTAGTCCACGTGGGCATGAATGACTTCAGATGTACAACTCTAAGCAACATGCAGAGAGACAAGCTGGATCTCACCATGCATGTATCCCAAGCAGGTAAGATATTGGTCCTGAATGGAATCCTTCCTTCACTTAGAATGATGCCTACATACAAAGAAGAGATGATTGGATTCAATAATGGTCTTAGTAGATGATGCCATTTCAGGAAATGGGATGGGATGAGGTGATCAGCAGTCCAACTTCCTTCACCAAGTACGGCTTGCACCTTTTGTTCCATGGCTTCCGCATACTGGCTAAACTCTACCTGCTGCCACAGTCCCTTTTTTGGGCATTATCCCAACATAGTAGATACCAATGTAGTCATTTCCACCAGACCACATCAAGATGGCTCCTCTCAACGTCAGACATAGTTATAACATACTGCCTAATCTTGAGGCCCTTCTACAACTAGAACACATACATATTTGTACAGTTACTGAGACTTGGTTTCAGTGTAAATACAGTACTCCCTCCATACCTGTGATTTGTGCCTTCCATGCATTCAGGTCTGATGGAGAATGTGACAGCATTTCATATTTGTCAAGGACCACATCATCTCTAGACAGATTCCCAAAGAAATACAAACGGAACTCACTAAACTCCACCTTAAGCTGAACAAAACAATCAACTTATCAACTACCTATTAACAAAAAATGTTTTTAATAGGAAATTTTAACTGCCCCTAAATAAACGAGCACCTATAACTTCAAAGTTCAGCATGTCCAAAGATTCTTAGAGTTAAATAAAACTTCTTTGGAACAGATAGTTATCAAGCCAACTCAAAAATATAATATTCTCGATTTGGCTCTTATGAATATTAAGCCCAGAAATGTACATAGCCACCACATTTACAACCTCTATACTTTCTCCGTCCCTGGTTAGGTCTAACCATAAACTTGTAACGTTCTCATTCAAAATCTCAAACCCCTGCAGTAATAATTCTAAATTCAGGGATTTTAAATGGGTAGACCTCTTCAATCTCTACAATGAGCTATCCAAATGCACTTGTTTATCACCAGACCTGACACCGACACAGCTAATGTTTACACAAAGGAGTTATATTTCCACATAGATAAGTGCCTAAACCTGGCTGTCCCTTCTAGAGCAAAATATAATGGGAAGTATAAGATCAAACCACACTGTTGGTCAACCAGCATAAATAAACTCTATACCAAGAGAGACAATTCTTAATTCATACAACAGATCAAAATTCCTCATTAATGATAATCAGTTATCATGAATAACAGAAAGGAACTCAGAGCTCTTCGCTGGGCTGGTAAGGCAAATAAAGTACATTCTGAAAACAAGGACAATTTATAAATCCTTCTTTAGTTACATTAGGAAAATAAGAAATACAAAATGATATCATCCACTCAGCCCAGTAGACACAGCAACTTTACTAGCAGATAGATGTCAAGCAGACTTTATTCCTGAAACAACTATCTTAATTCCACAAATTCCTGAATCCCTTACACCTCCTAATATCACAAAGGAAAACATATTGAAAGTGCTCTCTAAAACCAAAAATACTACTTCCACGGCACCTGATAATTTGTCTAGATACCAATAAATAGCACAAAAAATGCTTCTGCAGAGCTCCTCCTTACACTGTTTAGCCTGAGCTTAGTTACAGGATTTGTCCCTGAAGTACAGTGAACTGCAGTGGTGATGCTCCTACACAAGGATGGCACTATCACTGACATAGGAAACTGCAAACCCATTTACCTGACTAGTCTGATTTGCAAAGCCATAGAATGTATCATAAATTATATCAAAAACCCTGAGGCTAGACCCACATAAATTTGACAATGTCAAAGAGAGATCCTGCCTACTCAGTTTAGTTAATTTCTAAGGTCATATAGACTGGATATAGTGGCCATTCAATTTATCATCATCAATCCCCTTTTTCCCCATTTTTACATGGAGTCTGGTCATCCTGTCAACTGTCACCATCTTTCTCTCTATTCAATGCCACTATCCTATCTTCTTCAACAGTCATACCTGACTGTCACAGATCTTCTCTCACACAATCTACCCAGCTTTTCCAGTCTGTCCCAAATCTTCTTCACCATATTGTCTTATTTTCTGCACATACGTCTGAACCTCCACAATCTGGTTCCCTTTTTTTTCTCTGCAATTGAAGCTACTTTGGATTCTGATGTAATATCATTGTTTCTTAAACTGTTCCATAGTGTGCATCCTACCACCCATCTCAGGCACTTCAAAATCTTCATCACCTCTAGCTTTGTCAACTTCTCTGCCTTTACTACTCAGGTTTCTCTACCATACAGGACCTCTTGGTCACACCACTATTTTGTACACCTTACTTTTCAGCTTGTTTGACATTCTTCAATCATACACTTCTGACACTGTGCCAGCTGGCTGCAGCCCCTCTGATTCTAGCTTTGACCCCCTCATTCAGACTTCCTGTCTCCTTAACCACCCTTTCAGATATTTCAAGCTGCTAACATGTTCCACTGTTTCCATCTCAATTCTCAGCTTATTCTGATTTCCTCCATTTGCTACCATTACAACTGTGTTATCTGTACTTAGTTTCATCCCATGCACCTTCAGTTTTGTATTCCATTCCCCTATCCTTTGCTGAAGTTCTTGCTCACAGTCTGCCTGCAATGCCACGTCTGCATACAGCAACTATGTTGGTGTGTCCCTCCTTCCTGCACTTCTTTTCATTGACAACTTCCTGGACTTCTGCATTCCACCACCAGAATTCACCTGGCTTGGTCACATATCTGTTCTGTAGTCCTCACACACCATTTTCTTTCAACTCCCCTTATTTCCTTTACTTTCTGAGGTGCTATATCCCTGAGTAATTCCTTAAACTCTTGTGTTTTCTCTCCAGTCAACTTGCAGGTCTTCAGTGTATTCTTCATTGACCTTAGATCCTTCTCGGAACACTGCATGCAGCTGACTATGGCAATCAGTGTTTTATTCTGTGGGATGACTGTTTCAATGGGGATAACTCTGCAACCACTGATTCTACCCAATGCCCTTTCCTTGCTAGGAGGAAGTCTATCCAAATTGCATGTTGGCCATTCTTGTATGTGATTTTATGACGGTCTCTCTTGCTGAACCATGTATTGGCCACTATCAAGAAATTTGCCAGACAGAAGTCTACAATGGCCTCTCCTCCTTTATTCTCGTTGCTCCACTCATGTGGAGCCCTGCTCTGTCTGTTCCGATATGTGGATTCAGGTCATCCATTATCAACACTAATTCATATTACCCTGCTTTATCTAGTTGGTCCTGAAATTCCTGTCTAAATGCACTATTTTCTTCATTATCACAACCCTGCTGTGGGGCCTACGCTGGGAATATGAATAGTGCCCTTTCCTTAAACTGGAGTCAGATTGCCATGGGTCTGTAATTAGTTCTAATGACATCCTTCACAGTCTTCTGAACCCCTTCTCTCATGACAATTCTCACACAATTTCTAGTCTGTCCTCCTGAATAGTAGCCTTTGGAACCCAAGCCAAGTAGCTTTGTTGCACTGCCTATCTTTTTTTTAAACAATAAACATCTTTATTGAATTATCACTTGTGACATAAGCATCCATACATTTAAATAAATCAAAACAACCATACTGATGTATTTTCAGTTACAGACATTATACATCACTTTTAATCTTCCAGTCATTGTCATTCGAATATTACATAGCTCATTCA
Source organism: Protopterus annectens (assembly GCF_019279795.1). Classification (NCBI taxonomy): domain Eukaryota; kingdom Metazoa; phylum Chordata; order Ceratodontiformes; family Protopteridae; genus Protopterus; species Protopterus annectens. The sequence goes on along the minus strand of NC_056747.1, from coordinate 896,984,127 downwards.
ATTCCTGCCTTCCCTTAAACCTCATTCCTCCTCCAAAACATTATTCTGCATGTATTAGTCCCACAACTCCCACTTTTTCTATGTAATTTGCTCCTACACATTTCTAAAGATCCCACTTTTAGCCCTATTACTACATTCACTACTAGTAGAGTTAACTTAGACTTTGACTTCCATTTTCTATCAATTACTTTTTTTGGCAGCTACCAGAATTAAACTAAGCAAGGCCTTACTATGTCTAAGCAATTCCAATTCTGTATCACAGCTCAAAAAATCATTTCCTTAGTTATACCAATTTGCTCACTTAGTATTTCTGACAGAGAAGTTGGCAGGAAATTTTTAAAGTCTGCCAACTAACTCATTACACTCCCAAAAATATGTTTCCAATTGCCTCTTTCGTCGGGGTTCAGGAATCCTAGGTAGCGACACATTTCCCTGTGGTACATTTGAGTGGGGACACATGACTAGCTACAAAAAATATGGCTGTTGTGAATTCCTTGTGGGAAAAGAGAAGAATGCGGTGCCATGCCCACAGCTTCAATAACCAAATGCACAGGGGGGAAATAATGCCCATGGCTCCCAAGGTAATATGAACAAGCAGGCAATGGGGCAGGCATCAGCAGCAGTCTGGCCACTGGGCATGTCAGCGGCACTAAAAATGCAGTATACAATGAACAGTGCCTTTATAATTGGTGTGTGTGGACAACTAACCCCTTCACAGTGTCTACAGAACATTTCCTAAAATGCATACTGGAGCATAAATGTGACTACAGTAGCATGCAGGATTTCCTCCATGCTGCAGCACACTTCGACATGTTGTAGTAACATAAGCATGTACTGTACACTGAGCACAAAACTCATTACTTCTTTTGCTTCTGTGCACCTGCTTATTAAAGCTATGGGCATAGAAGTGTGTGCTTCTCTTTGCCTACAGGGAATTCACAACAGCCATATTTCTCTGAAGCTGAATGTCACTTCAGCCATGTGTCCCCAACTAAATGTACCACAGGGAAATGTCTCACTACCTAGGCAAATGAACCCCTTTCTTTGCCATCACACCTCCAACATTTGTAATCTACCCGAGGAAAAATTATTTGGCGTCTGCTTGGGGTATAAAAATATCTATACAATCACTTACAAGGTAAAATCTCAACTCTTCTAGACTTTGTTGCATATTTGGGAGACACACATATATCATCCCATTATTTATTTGTAAATTTCTCATCCAGTCTATATTCCCAATTCTTTCTAACCTCCTCTGATTGATTCCTAAAGTTATCATGCAATATTTTATATGACCTACTAATTATCCCTTTTTAACAGCAGCCTCTGTTCTAGATTCTACTAAAAACTCCATCAGTGCTTGCCTTTCACTTAGATACATGTATCCCTTTCTCTTTGCCTGTACTCTGATATCAGTAGTTGATAGGGAAGGCAATCTCTTGCCTGCAGTCCAACTGTGTTCTTGGCCTGCTCCCATTCTTTTTACCTTTTCCCCTCTAATTATTTGCTCCCAATATGTGTATATATATATATATATATATATATATATATATATATATATATATATATATATATATATATATATAAAACATTCTATATGGTTATTGTTATTCTCCTTAAGGATCTGCATTCAAAACCACAGTCTCTCCTATTTCTTAAGTCCCCCCCCATTTCATCATCACCACTTTCCACTTTGAATTATAGCTTTTAGCTTATGCTATGTATAGAAGCCTTAACTGCGTAGCTCTGAAATACCTCTTCAAATAAGGTAATCCCAAACTAAATTGTTCTATTGGAAGGATCAACTTAGCTATCTGCCCTGGAGCATTTGTTTGTAAGCCTCCTATAGTGATGTGGCTTTTACACCAGTGAAAGGGTACAAAATTGTACAGAATAAATAAAGAATACTGTGCCTGCCTCTGTCTAGTAGTGACACACAATGAAGGTCTTATAATATAGAATATTTTACTGTGCCCCTGTCTAGCAGTGATGACACCCTGGACCCCTTGGGCAGTGACATTACCCATCCCCTCACTCAAGAAGATTTCTCTTGAAAAGAGTGAGGGTGGGGCTCTGCTTAACTGGGATCCTGTCTGTTCCACTGAAGCCGGGGATCTAATCTATCCCTCCAGCATGTCCTATTCATACTTGTGCCGAGGTTTAAGTCTTTTAAGTTTAGCTGCCGTCCTGATGGATTTGGGATTTTTTTTGTGTGGATGGACGTCAGATCCCAGATGACTTGTGGATCCTGATCAGGCAGAGAGAGATCCTCTGAGCAGGCGTCAATACTGCTGAGAGAGCTGAAGTTTCTAGTAGAGCTAAGTATAAGACATATGTTGAGACCCTGATGTCCTTTGTGGTCTCTTTTTGGTGGTCTTGTGGTCTTTCATGTGCCCAATGGTGTACATACCAAATGGGGCATTGTACTCAATCATGGGTCTGATGAGGGAGAGAAGGAGGGGACACAATGACATCCTTGGATGGATCTGATGAATCCTTTCATGATGAGAAGGTAGAATGTTTTTTGTTTCACTTTGGCAAACGGGTGTCAAATGAGAGGAGAGGTCGCTTTTGGGTCCCTAGGTCTATGATATGATTACTTTTTCCGTACTCAGTGTGGGTTGCTCTATGGTGTGAATTTGTGGGTACTTTGTTTTTCCCAAAGGTGATGACTATACATTTTTTGCCACTTGACTCCTGCCCTTTTCCCCGACTATACAAAATCTTTCAACTTTTTATTAATTGCTATCCACAACTTCTCTGGTTGATAAAAATATGCCTGACCTGTGTATAAAACTAAATGGACTAAAAACATGTTCACTACTTGTATCTTGCTGTCTATATCCATTAAACCGAGCTTCCAGCTTCTCAGTTTTTGTATTATCTTTTGTTTAGTCTCTTCCCACATACCCTTAGCTGCCATAACAAGATTCTTTTTAATCCATACTCATAAATACTTCATCTTATCATGCTCCCATAAATACAGGAATTGCTGAACCAAGTGTGGGTACATAGTTTACAGCTATTTCTTTGTTTTATCTTCATTAATTTTGTATCTTAAAAATACTTGAAACTGTCTCAGAATGTTCCACAACACTGATGCATCCTCTTCTGGTTTAATCAGGCACAAAATAAGATCTTCTACAAATAAAGCCAACTTTTCTTGATCACTATAGCAATTATACCCTTGAATTTCTGAGTCCCTTACTTTCTTTGCAAATTGTTCTAAATATAACAGAGATAAAAAGGGAAATAGGACACCCCTGCACCCCTACCTGATACTTCAATTCAAATAGAACATATCAGAGAGGAACCCCCCACTTTAATTTTCTCCTCCAAACCCTCAGATATCCTTCTAATTAACCTTATTGTGTCAGTGAATTAGTATGCTTCCATTACCCTACTCAGAAAATTCCAGCATATGCTGTCAAATGCTTTCTCTGCATCAAGACTCATCAACAACAATGGTATTTTCTTATAGTTTGCTTCCCTCTGTTCTACTAATACTGTCAAATGTTTGCCTCCCCTCCACAAAACTGCACTGATTCATATCTGTCAATTTTAGCGTCACCTCTACCATAATTTTAGCCATTATAGACATAAGCTCTTTATAGGTGCAGGGACTGATTCTCACATGGGATAATTGGCTAAGCTTAAAATGGCTAATCTATGAACCTTCTTCTTCTTCTTTCGGCTTTTCCTGGTTAGGGGTCACCACAGTGGAACTACGGTCCGCTAATGATTGGCAGTAGATTTTTATGGTGCCAAGGTGCCAGCTCAACGCCTAACCTTCAACTAAGCCACGCCCATTCATGCATGTCTTTCGAAGGCCACTCGACCGCGGGGCTAATCTACCTATGAACCCATAATCATGTTTTAGAATTGAAATAGGTGCATATGAAGCTGAATCTGATGGGGCTTTACCATCTTTAGTATTACAGCCACCACAGCTTTCTTCCAGGATGTTGGTGCTTTTCCTCCTTTAAAAGGGTTCCTATCAGCATTTCGAATGTTGAAAACACCGAATTTAATTTAATCTAACTGAAATGTTCGAAATCTCAGAAGAGCAAACTGACGGAACATCGATTTCTTTCCCTGGGAAAGAAATCGGTGGGCCGTCATTGGAGTTTGCTATTTCCTCCACTGTGATGCGGTCTCGGAGTTTGTATATTTAAGTAGGGGTGGTGGGGGGCACAGCCCCCCACATTGGAGGGGTGTGGGGGGGTGAAGCCCCCCCCCCAGTTCTGTCAGTGTTTAAAGTATTCAAAAAAATTTTTTTTTTGCATGGAAAAAGAAGTTATGCACTCACCATAACGTTCCATCTGAGTAGGTAAACTTCATTTGTCAGCAATCTGTAGGTATCGGACCCATATCGGATCCGAGCCGGCAGCTTCAAACAGCTAAGATCTGAGCTCCAAGCTCCTCCCCCTTGCCCATAATCCCCTGCTATCCCTTCCTGACCTCAGATCGAGTTTGCTTAGTAACACAGAGCATTACAACACAAAGGATCACCTGCACATCCTAACCTAGAGATATCCAGAAACGAAGGGCAAGGAATCCTTTTAGTACGCAATATAGGTTAGGGGGATGGAGGGGGGGGGGTCGGTTGCTGACAAATGAAGTTTACCTACTCAGATGGAACGTTATGGTGAGTACATAATTTCTTTATCTGAAGTAGTTAACTTCATTTGTCCATCAACCTGTGGGACAGAGTCCCCAGCTACCCAATCCTTGGGAGGTCCTCATGGAAGGATATTCCGGAGCACTGCAGAGCCGAAGGATGCTCTCCCTCTGGAAATTATATCCAACTTGTAATGGTTAATGAACGTATGAGATGATGCCAAAGTGGCTGCTGAACAAATGTCATCCAATGACACTCTGGACCAAAAGGCAGCAGAGGTAAAAATCGATCGAGTAGAGTGGGTGTGGACTCCTTCGGGTTCAGGTTGGCCAGAACTCTTATATGTAAGAAGTATACATTGGGAGATCCATCTGGACAATGTAACTTTTGATACTGGTTTTCCCAAAGAGGGTTTAGCAAAGGATACAAAGAGTTGTTCAGATTTCCTGTGGTCAGCGGTCCTGTGCAAGTAGAACCTCAATTGCCTGTGTAAGTCCAGAGAATGTAACTTGTATTCACCCTTGTTCTGATAATTTGGAAAGAATACTGGTAAATTAATAGATTAATTGATATTGGACTCCGAAGCAACTTTAGGCAAAAAGGAGGGATTGGTCCTGAGAGAAACTCTATCTTTATGGAAAACCAAGTATGGTGGTTTGGCGCAAAGGGCTTGAAGCTCCGAAACCCTTCTGGCCGAAGTGATGGAAATAAGAAAAAACGTCTTCCAAGATAAGTATTTTAGATCCACCGAAGCTGCAGGCTCAAAGGGAGGAGCTGTCAGAGACTGGAGAACAAGAGTTAAATCCCATGGAGGAACTGCATCTTTAACAGGAGGCCTCAAGAGGAAAGTGCCTTTTAAGAAGGTCTTGCATAATTTGGAAGAGGCCATGGGACCGAGATCACTTCCCCACATGATAGTGGGAGATTGCGGCTAACTGGACTTTCACCGTAGAGGAGCTAGCATCCTGGTCGAATAAGATTGGCAAAAATTCTAGCACTGCTGGTAACGGAGCTGTAAAGGGGTCTAAGTTTCTGTGTTCCACCCAAATTGAAAAACGTTTCCATTTGCTATTATAAACCTTTCTCGTAGAAGGCTTGTGAGCGGCCACTAGAATAGCCTTAACAGAGGACGAGATACCGGGAGTCCTAGCTATTACTGGAACTGGATCAACCAAGCTGTAAGCTTGAGGTTGTCCAGGTTCGGGGTTGTTAATCCTAGTGGGTGAGAGATCAGATCCAGAGTGGGATCTAGAATCCATGGGGGATTCACTAGATGAGACCATAAACATGGGAACCACGGCTGACAAGGCCAGAATGGGGCTATGAGGATCACTCTGTTCCCCAACCGATGGGCTTTCTGCAAGAATTTTAGCATTAGGGGAAGAGGTAGATAAGCATAAAGTAGACCGGATGGCCAAACATGCACCAGAGCATCTCTGGGGGATTCCCCCGGTGGGGGAATTAGAGCGAAGTAGTCACTGCACTTTGCGTTTGAAGGAGACGCGAAGAGATCGCAGCAAGGTTGACCCCACTTGAGGAAGATTTGCTTTGCTACTCTCAGGTTCAGAGACCACTCGTACGGTGAAAGGATGGTTCGACTCAGCCTGTCTGCCAAGATGTTCGACCGCCCGGAATGTGCGTCGCTATGAGAAAGCGGTTGGTGGAGATCGCCCATTCCCAAACTCTCATGGCCTCTCGACAAAGTGGGTAGGATCTGGTTCCCCCTTGCTTGTTGATATACCAGACTACTGACATGTTGTCTGTCTGAATTGCAATTGTCCCCAAGGGAAGAAGGGCTTGGAGTGCTTGCAATGCCAAAAGCACCGCTCTCATCTCTAGGACACTGATATGCAACAAGGTCTCTGAATGGGTCCACGTGCCTTGGACGGTTCTGCCCATACAGTGCCCCCCCACAAGAAGCGAGAAGCATCCATGGTCACCGTGGTTAGAGGAGGGGACATAGAGAAGGGGACGCCCTTTCTGGAGGTCTGGGGGACTGGAGCCACCAGAATAGGGCTTTCCTGCAAACTCTGCTGAGGGGGATGGGTGAACTCAGTGGATGTTGCAGGATGGACCATTGAACCTGCAAGGTCCATTGTAGTCCCCTCATGTTCAAGCGCGCTAAGGGTAGCAGGTTGATTGTTGCTGCCATGGAACCTAGAGCCCTCAGGACCAATTCCGCTGGAGGAGCCGGGGAGTGTAGAAGGGCCAGCATGTGAAGCTTTAGTGTTCGAAGCCGGTCCGGAGTTAGAAGACTTGCAAAAGGTTTGTGTTTAATCTGGCCCCAATGAAGTCCAAGATCTGGGTTGGTTGAAGAGAAGACTTTTTGATATTGATTGTGATTCCCAGTCGGGAGGCCAAGTGGAGGAAGTAATCTCTGGCTAAACACAGTAGATGCCTGGTGGGGGTGGTCAGGAGCCAGTCATCCAGGTACGGAAAGACCTGTATTCCCTGGAGTCTCAGGTGGGCCGCTACAACTGCCAAGACTTTGGTGAACACCCTGGGGGCTGTGGTGAGACCAAAGGGAAGGACCCTGAACTGGTAGTGGCTGTCTCCTAGACAAAAGCAGACAAACCTTCTGGATCGCCTGTCCATCAAAATGTGGTAGTACGCATCCTTGAGGTCTACAGAGCACATCCAGTCATTCTCCTGCAGGAGTGGGAGAATGGATTGAATGGTGACCATCCGGAACTTTTCTTTGGCCACTGACAGGTTTAGAAAGGACAGGTCGAGGATTGCTCTTAAGTCTCCCGTCTTTTTTGGCACCAAGAAGAACCTGGAGTAAAAGCCTGATCCGGATTGGTCTGGGGGGACGTGCTGGATTGCTCTTTTTTCTAGCAGCTGGAGTATTTCTGTGGCTGCTGCCTCCCTTTGATTGGGTGGAACATCGGGGAGGCTCCGGGGTTTGGGAGGGAGATTGAGAAAGGGGATCTTGTAACCTCTGGATATGATTCCAAGCACCCAGCGATCTGTTGTAATGGACTCCCAAACTGCTAGGTGCCTCGAGAAACGCCCCTGACTGCCTCCAGAGTGGAGCAGTTGGGTAACCCTTCAGGGTTGCTGTGCGGGCCGATCAGAAAAGGGTTCTCTCCACTCAAAATTCTTCGGTCCCCCTCTGCCTCTGGGCCGGCGTCCACACTGTCCACCTCTGCCTCTGAAGGACGAGGGGTTCGGAGCGAAACAGGACTGTTGAGACTTCCGGAACCACATCTTCTTCTATCCCTTTTGGTTCCTAGAGAAGGACCACTGGGGAGCAGAGAAGCGGACTCCAACAGCAGACAACGTCTTCCCGTCTTTCTCGCTCTGGACCAGCACGTCGCGTACGATCTTGCCAAATAGCGAAGAACCATCAAACAGGGCATTAGCGAAGGACGCCTTGAAGGGTTCCGCAAAATTGCAATTGCGGAGCCAAGAGCCAAGCATGCCGTCGTAAGACAATGCCCGCTCCACTAGCTCTAGCGGCTCCTTCCATAGCATGGGAGAGGAGCCACATAGAGGTGTTCATAATGGATTTGAGAGTGGCCATTCGGGTTGAGAATACTTTCTTATCCTCGGCCGACATGGACTCTGGGGGCGACCCGGCATATTCTTTGATGAGATCCCACTGGAGTCGTATCACGTGTGCCATATAATTCAGCGACCTTACAGAGAAGGTGGCTGAGGCGAACATCCGTTTCCCCAGGTGGTCCATCGTCCGAGACTCCTTGTCTGGAGGATGGATCGAGGAACTCTCCTGGGCTAGTTCCTTTCTGGTGGCGGCCGCCACCAACATGGCATCTACAGGAGCATCCTTGCTCCAACACGTCCTATCAGAAGGGGGTGCTGAGAATTTTATCTGGTTTCTTTGGAATGGGCTCCACAGTGTCCGGCTCCTTCCATGTCCTGGTAGTAAACAGGTCTACCAGGGGATCGGCGGGAGGGGACACCCAAGAGGTAGATGGGCCTGCGTCAAATGCCTCCAGAAACACAGACTCATCAGAGGAAGGTTTTTGGGCTGACCGCCCCCCTCTAATTCGAAGCATTTTCATGATGTCTCCGAAGGAGACGTCTTCGGGAGGTGACCTTTGGGGACCTTCCCCTTCCTCTAAGTCTGTGTCTTCTGTCAAGGACTCAGGTGAGTCCAAGTACCTCCTCTTGCACTTACGTTTGTGGGGAACCTCCTCGGGGGGGGGGGCTGTCCTAAGAGGCCTCACCAATCACATCCTGTTCCTCCAAGGGAACTATCTGGGACGTAGGCGCAGGCTGTCCCTGTGGCTGGGTGATGGAAGTTCGGCCCGTCTGAGAGGGAGTGCAGGGTGGAACCATAGCAGGAGCCTCGAATCCCTCGACAATACCCTCTCCATGACATCGAACGCCTTAGGAGAACTGCTCTCTCTGGGATCCGAGAGCAGTCCCCTCGGATCTGATGTCTGGATAGGAGCCGGCGCTGAAGCAATCGGATCCGAAGGGCCAGTATGCTCCGACCGAGACGGAGCCGAAGACACACTGACACCTGCGGATCCGAAGCTCAGCTCTCGGCTCCGAGAGCTTGGATCCGAAAACGGACCCGACAAACTCGAGGGTGCTGTCGGCGCCAAAGTGCAAGGTACTATCGGCGCCAACACTCCCCTGACTGCCATGCTACCCGGTTCTGAAGGCTCCGAACCCAGGAAGTGGGTCGGAGAAGGAGCAATCGGGGTGAAAAAGGGGGTCGAGCCCCACCCCCGGAGGGGGGTAAGGCAGGAGCACTCCTATCTGCAGCTGGGCCTGGAGGAACCTATGCATCATCCAGTTCATGTCTGCATCGGACAAGCTTCGGGTTGACCTAGAGGAGGCCACCGAGGCGGGCCGGGAGTGCCACCTTGATGACCTCAAAGGAGGCCAGGGTCTCCTTTCTCCTCCGGCTCCGGGGAAAAACGGGGTGAATGGAGCAGGGAAGGAGAAGGCCCGGAGGCCCTGGGAGAAGATGCTTGTTTGGCCGGCAGGGCCGAGGAGGAAGACTCGGCCCGCCGCTTGTGGTGCTTCTCTTTTCTCCTCTTCCTCTTAGCTTCCCTCTCCTCCTGGCCTGAGGTGGGAGGGTGAGTCCCGGCCAGGGGAGCAGGGATGGAAGGTGGCACTGCCGTGGCAGGTGCCACAGAGGGATAGGAGGACGAAGTCGAGTCCGGGGGTAACAGTCCCGCCAGAATCAACTTCGACCTACTGTCCCTCAAAGCCCTGGTGTTGAAGGCTGCACAAATGGTGCTGCCTGAGGAGAGATGGTCAACCCCAAGGCAGATAACACACCGAGTGTGGCCATCCGCTGGGGACAGCTTATGGCCACACTCGGTGCATTTAGAAAAGAAGGCTTTAGGGGCCTCAGACATGACTAGGGACAAAATTACACTAGGCCCAAAGACAGACACGCCTTCACACACACGGGGGGAGGTAATTTAACTAAAATTAACTACGTAAACAGTTAACAACTGGAAACTAACTAAGGAGCAACACACACACAAATTTTTACTGCTATAATAGAAAAAGAAAAGGATTTTTCTCACAAAAACAATCTACTCCCACGCCTGGAACTCGTTCACAGCTGCTGACTGAACCGCGGCAAACAAGATCTGAGGTCAGGAAGGGATAGCAGGGGGTTATGGGTAAGGGGAGGAGCTTGGAGCTCGGATCTTAGCTGTTTGAAGCTGCCGGCTCGGATCCGATATGGATCCGATACCCACAGGATGATGGACAAATGAAGTTAACTACTTCAGATCACCAACTTCTTTCCCTGGGAAAGAAATCGATGTTCTGTCAGTTTGCTTTTCTGAGATTTCGGACATTTCAGTTCGATTAAATTGCATTCGGTGTTTTCAGCATTCAATATGTTGATATAGACCCTTTTAAAATACTGTTAAACAAATTCTTCCAGATCTTTATTACTTTCTTCCCTCCTAGCTTCCAAAGTTTTACAGGAATACCATCTATTCCTGAAGGCTTTCTTGTAGAATGGTTATACATGAAGTACAGTTGTGTACACTTACCATAAATGTAGATGTTTGAGTGTATTCACTTTTGCAGTCATTACATTTGGGTAATCTGCTAGCAGGTTGCCCTCAGTTGGCCTAAATTCCAAAGTCTTGGGTCCTGCATCAGTTGCTGTCGTCTCTTCCATGACGTCAGGTCGTCAGGGGTATAAAATATGCAGCTGATGCCATTTTCTTTAGTTTTCCTTGCCCCCGATGTCAGGTGCCCCCAAAAAGGTAGCAATATTTTATATATATATATATATATATATATACATATACATATACATGCATCAATATAAACTTTACCTTCATCTACAAGCAAATACACCACATAGGTTGTAGAAGATAGAGAAGGAAAGATAAGCTGTAGAATGACAGGGGGATGGAGGGAGGGTAACCTGGACTGCAACAGTGAATACACTCAAACATCTACATTTATGGTAAGTGTACACAACTGTACTATGTTCTTCGTGTTTCACTGTTGCAGTCATTACATTTGGGTAGAATCCCAAAGCTATGGTTGGGAGACTGGAGCTAAACAGCATTAGGTGCGGCTATAAGGCCCTGCAGCACTGCAGTGGCAAAGCCAGCCCTGGACTTATAGAGAGGCAAATGGTAATGCTTTGTAAAGGTGTGAACCGAACTCCAAGTAGCAGCCTCTAGAATGTCTTTGGTTGGTACTCCTCTGAGAAAGGCTGCCGAAGTAGCTGCAGCTCTGGTGGAATGAGACAATGCCCTTGGGCACAGGTTTACCATGGTGTAAGTAGCAGAAACGGATGCAGTGGCTTATCCACTTTGAAATTGTCTGCTTTGAGATAGCCTTTCCTTCTGATCCTGCAGCATATGACACTAGGAATTGCTCAGTTTTTCTTAGAGCTTTTGTCTTGCTCAAGTAGAATCTTAGGTGTCTGTGTACGTCCAAGGAATGCAGAATTCTCTCCCCTTTGTTCTGCGGATTTCAATAAAAAGTTGGCAGATGAATTGTTTGGTTAAGAGCCACACTGGAAACCACCTTAGGCATAAAAGTAGGATTTGTCCTCAGAGACACCCTGTCTGGGTAAAATATGATAAAAGGCTCTACAGCCATGAGGGCCTGTAGCTCTGAAACCCATCTTGCTGAAGTAATTATTAGTAGCAGAGCTGTCTTCCATGATAAGAACGTTATATCAGCGGTAGCGGCTGGTTCATATGGATGCAGGGTGAGCTTTTCCAACACATAATTGAGGTCCCATGCAGGTAATGGTGATCTTCTAGGAGGCCTTAGGTTTTTGGCTCCTCTAAGATACCGCTTTAGTAAAGGATGAGAAAAGATTAGTGGCTCTGCATTGTAATGAGCCGAAATGGCAGAGGCATGGATTTTGATTGATGAGAAAGATAAGCCTTTGTCAAGCATCTCAGTTAAGTATTATAATATCTGAGGAATATGTGGTTCTGCTGTATCAGTTCCTTGTGCTTGATTCCAAGCACAGAATCTCTTCCATTTGTCAGCATAAGATTTTCTAGTACTAGGCCTTCTGGCTTCCAAAATGACATCTGTCACAGCTTTACTGAGAGGTGTCATTCGTATGATTACATGATTAGCCATGCTGCCAGGTTCAGAGTCTGTAGTCGATTGTGCAGGATCTGACTGTTTTGCTGGGACAGTAATTGTGGTCTTTGAGACAAGGTCCAAGCTGGGTATTGAGACAAGTTCCTTAGGATTGGGTACCAGTATTGGTGGGGCCAGTCCGGGGCAATTAATATCATCTTTGGCTTCTCTTGTCTGACTTTTAAGAGTACCTTGGGTAGAAGAGGCAGAGGAGGAAAGGCGTAAACTGACAGGTTTTTCCAACTGAAGGATAGGGCGTCCACTTTCTATGCTTGTCTGTGATAAGTCCTTGTGCAGAATCTTTTCAATTGATAATTTTGAGGAGAGGCAAACAGATCTATGTCTGGGCTCCCCCATTTCTCTTATCATGCTGAATACTTGTGGATTTAGTTTCCACTCGTGAGGATCCATAAGGTTTCTGCTTAAATCGTTTGCCAGAGTGTTATGTTTTTCTGGCAGGAATTGAGCCTGAAGATTTATTTGGTAGGTCAAAGCTGTGTCCCACAGTGCCATGGCTAATCTGCAAAGGGGGTATGAGTGTGTGCCCCCTTGCTTGTTTATATACCACATGACTGTGGTGCTGTCTGTCTTTATCAGTAGTTGTCCTGGATGAAGTAAGTCCTTGAAGGCCATCGGGGCATTTTCAACAGCTAGCATCTCTTTCTGGTTGATATGTAGATGCATTTGATTTGGTGCCCATATGTCCTGAATGCATCTTCCTGCCATCTGGGCCCCCCAGGCATAATCTAATGTGTCTGCTGTTAAGGTTTGGCTGGTAGGGGGTAGAGTGAAGGGCCATCCCATGTTTTGGTGACAGACCTATGCCCACCATAGAAACTCCTGTTGCAGGCAGAGGATGAGAGGAATCATTGTTTCCAGACTGTGTGAATGTTGACTCCATGAACTTTTTAGGTACCATTGAAATTTCCTCATATGCAGTCTTGCATATGGAATTAGTAGGATGCAGGATGCCATGAAGCCCAGAGCCTGCAGAATTTGTCTTGCAGAAGACTGGGTTTTTGTTGCCATCAGTTTGAAGTAAGTAGTCAGTTGCCTTTGTTTGTCTGGCATGAGGTAAGCCATCTGGGCGGTTGTATGCAAGCTTGCACCCAGGAATGTTATCTTTTGAGAGGGTACCAGTTGTGATTTCTTTTCATTTATTGTGTACCCTAGGCATGCTAGAAGTCTTTTCACAAATGCCAGGTGTTGTAGAATTGTGTCCTTGTTCTCTGCTTGAATGAGACAGTCTTCAAAGTAAGGATATATTTGAATACTTATTTGTCTGCAAAATGCAATTACTGGTGCCAGGCACTTTGTAAAGACCCTGGGCGCAGTAGATAAGCCAAAGGGCAGTGCAGAGAACTGGTAATGCATTAAGCCAGTCTTGAATCTGAGGTATCTTCTGCACGACTGTCTTATTGGGACATGCAGGTATGCCTCTTTTAAGTCTAAAGTCACCAGCCAAGCATTCTTGCCCAGCATGGGCAGAAGCTGCTGCAAAGTGAGCATTTTGAATTTTGGAATGTCCAGGTATGTGTTCAAAATCGATAAATACAGTATTGGCCGCCAGGCCTTGTCCTTTCTGGGTACCAAGAACAGTCTTGAGTAAAAACCTTGTCCTTTTTCCTGTTCTAGTACTGTCTGAATGGCCCCCATATCCATGAGGGACGTAACCTGTTTCTGTGCCTCTGCCCATTGTTTTTTTGGCAGGTCTGGCCAACCATTTGTCATTGGCAGAGTATGGAAATGGAATCTGTATCCCTGTGATACGATGTTCAATACCCACTTGTCCTGGGTTATTAACTGCCAATTCTGAGCAAAAAGTGCTAATGTTCCCCCTATCGGTGTTGCCAAAAGATAAGTGCTTGGTGTAGGCAGAGGGAAGTCATTGGGACTGCTTTCTGTAGGTTTGCGCTTTATCTCCTCCAGATTTGGAGGTGGATGCGCCCCATTGCTTTGACCTGTATGAGTCTTGAGCCTGGTACCTGGAACCCTTAGGGAGTCTGGCTTTGCCCCTTTGAGCTCTGTCTGACACAGGATAGGACCAATTTTTTGTAGGCTAGTGTCTACTGAATCTAGGTGGCTGCACTTGTAAGAAATCTTTAACAGTTTGCATAGACTTAGCTTTGTCTTCCATTTTCTTTAAAACCTCTTCTCCCTTAATATCAAACAGTGAATCATGTTGTAAAGGTGCATCTAGCAATTTAGCTTTAACATGATCAGGTAAATTTTGTTCCTTTAACCAGGCATGCCTCAAAGATCCAGTAACTGCGGCCCTGCAGGAGGCCTCTAAAGAATCAAAACCACATTGCAGTATGCTTTCCAACTTGTTCAGCTGCATACAATGATTCCTGCAATTCCTTATTTTCTACACATTCTGAAATCAACATAATTTTCTTTTTCAGCAATCCCATAACATGTTGGTACTTAAGCATATGAAATTGACAGTTTAAGGCCCTGATTGTTAAGGTTGCAGATGTATAAACCTTTTTTCCCCATCTGTCCAGCGCCCTTGAATCTCTGTCGGAGGGGGTAGGGTTTTTTGCTGTTGAGACCTTAACTCCCTTTGGACCCTGTAAAATAGTTTCAGGATCAGCAGCAGGGTTTGTAAATAAAAATGTATGAGAGTCAGGGACCCTGTAATACCTGTCAGGCTTACTGGGCGCCGGAGGTAAAGAGTCAGGGGTCAAGCTTGACTCCGAAAAAACATCATCCACAATGTCTAACACAGGGGGAATGGCTAAAGGCTTGTGCTGGAGAAGGAGGAAATCCCTGAGCCTCTTTTTTGATTCTGAGAAGTCTTGACTCTCCCAGTGAAAATGCTCCCTCAAAGTATGCAAGGTTTCTCCAAATGAATAATCCTTAGGAGGCGATGCAGATGGAATAGACTCCTCAGCATCAGAATCCTCATAGGGAGGTAAAGATAATTCCTGATCAGAAGAGGAATCAGAAGAAATAGAAACCTAATCTGAAGATTCATAGTCAGTGTCTTGCCTAGGCCTCTTATCTGGAGGGGGATGGGTACCTCTGATCAAGGTAATAAGGTCTTCAGCCATTTTGATCATCTGTTTTTTAGGCATGGAGGCCTGTGCACATGGCTCAGGTGTCAGTTTTTTAGTTTTAGAAGGTGTCTTTGCCTTTGGTTTTGCAGCTTTCGTCAGTTTGATATAAAAATGTTGAGGTCTGAATACACCCTCAGAAGCCGGTGCCTGCTCAGCGGCTCTGGACCCATCCGAGGGAGATACATTCGTCGGTCCAATATCTTGAGTGTCTTGTGGCATGCCGCACTACACATGGGTGTCGGTAGAGGCCTGCGCCTCGAAGGTAGTGGGTATCAGGGGCTGCGAAAGCGCCTCACTGTGTACTGGCGAACCGGCGACTGGCTTAGGAGAAGCTTTGTCGTCAGTTTTGGATCTCGACTGCCTTTCTCTGTCCTTTTCTTTGCATTTTTCATGTACTCCGGTGGTCGGATTGCTATCCGACGACATCTCTGGGTAGTTAAATATGTTTCCAAAATACTTAGATGCAAAAATATACCAGCGCTTAATAGTGCTTTGGTTAAATCTAGCACAAAACTGACAGCCAGGCATGTTGTGATCAGGGCCTAGGCAAGGAATACAGTATAGATGGAAATCCTTATAAGGTATTTGTTTCCCACAAGTAATACAATTATTAACTTTTTCTGACATCGGTAAAAAGCAAGAAAAAAGTTTCCCCAACGGGGTACTTGGCTTTATTGAAGACTTCGGTTCTGAAAGTCAAACATGAATATTTCAGTAGTCGGCCGACCAGCACTTGCGAAATGCTTCTGCTTCAGGCACCTCACGGCAAGAAAGACTAAAGAAAATGGCGTCGGCTGCATGTTTTATACCCGTGACGACCTGACGTCATGGAAGAGAAGACAGCAACCGATGCAGGACCCAAGACTGGAATTCAGGCCGACTGAGGGCAACCTGCCAGGAGATTACCCAAATGTAATGACTGCAACAGTGAAACACGAAGAACATCCATTTTTATATAATCTCCTGCTATCCTGTTAATAATTGAGCCTAATTACTCCATAAACATTTCTGAAAAAAATACATAGAGCTCTCTGCTTACTGCTGCTTGCTTGCTTGGTGTGATGGATTTGAAGTGTTCTTAAGACACTCAGTCTTGCTGGCTGGATTCTGCTAAAATTCAAAGTCTGGTTATATTTGCATTCACAGTCTGTTGCATACAGAAACTTGCAGAATATACACTGATGAGAGAATATACTTTGCAGCATCAACTTTAGAGAGCAGTAACAAATAACTTTTTATAATAAACCAAACGGAACCACGTTGCAGCTTAAAAGTACTGTTCCAACTTTACTTCTCATATAGTACAGATGATGTGAGAGATATAACATTTACCTTAGGACAAAATGAGTCCCTACCATACCTCTAACATAACTGGATTTATACAGCTCTTTATATACAGTTTTAGTCCTCTATTTTGGAGAACTGCTTATCCTGTAGAAACAATACTAAGCTTCCTTGTTTA
Organism: Protopterus annectens; assembly: GCF_019279795.1. Taxonomy (NCBI): domain Eukaryota; kingdom Metazoa; phylum Chordata; order Ceratodontiformes; family Protopteridae; genus Protopterus; species Protopterus annectens. The sequence continues at coordinate 896,967,413 of NC_056747.1, read as the reverse complement.
ACAATGTCTTGTAAGAGATCAGCTTTTCTGACAGTGTGAATATCCTGTAACAGTGTCCTGATGTCCATGTAGAAAAACATATTTTTGAGGAAACACATTGTTCTGTATTCTATTTGGATCTGTGTATAAAAACATATGTTCTTATGCCAATGCTGATAAGCATATCCTGTTTTCCATGCAGAAAAAACATATTTTTGAAGAAAACACATTGTCAGAGATCAGCTTTTCTGACAGTGTGAACATCCTGTATTTTATTTGGATCTTTGTATAAAAACATCTGTTCTTGTACCATATCCTGTTTTTCATGCAGAAAAACATATTTTTGAGGAAACACATTGCCACAGTGTCATTGTCCATTCTTTAAAAGCAGATTTTGCATTTTTTGCTCTTGCATACATCCTGTTTTTAAGTCTGTAAGGGAAAAATGTCCATTCTTTAAAAGCAGATTTTGTATTTTTGCTCTTGCATACATCCTGTTTTTAAGTCTGTAAGGGAAAAATGTCCATTCAGCAGATTCCTTTTCCAAACCATGGTCATTTAGTATGACTGCTGATCACATATTACTAAACTCTGTTTCTGCATTTAAGCAAACCTTTTCTTTCAGCATATTTACAACATAATTAATTTCAGACTAATATTAATAAAATCTAACAATTTCCATTTGTACTTTTTCCTAATTTCAACATTTTTCTGATTTATACAGATTTTCATAAAATTTCCAAAATATTTCTAATACCTCTATGGGATCTCTGGTTATTTTCTTTGTTATAATTACCATCAGCTTGCTAATAACCCTTTCTGCTTTCTGTTGCCTGAGCTGTTCTGCTAAAAGCTTTAGTGCTCTTGAGTTATTTTCAAAAACAGTTGCTTAACAGTAGTCTTTCTAAACTAATGCATATTATCCAGGTAGTCCCTTCTTTCTCTTTAGCACTCTGCAGTTGCAGCTCTTCGTGTACTGTGCGATTCCCTCTATTCTGCAATACTTTAAAATTTGTTAGTCCCTCTAAGTAATTTTTACTTCTTAACTATATCTATTTTTCTTTTATTTCTACCCTATTTTTAAATTCCACTTTCATTTTAGTCCCACTCCCTAGCTATATTTTCTGAAGAAATGTCTATTTTCCCTAATAATTCCTGCACAATTTCCATTAACCATTCCTCAAATTCCTCTCTGCTTAACAGATAGGTTGGGAAGTGCCAGTTCTTATTTTTATTTGATTACCCTGCATTTTTATTTTACTTATTACTGGTGCGTGATATAAAATAGTTATTGCATGTGTATCAAAACTTTCAATCAAATGCACACATTCCTGTGAAATATAATTTCTGTCTAGCCTAACCCAGTTTTTGTAGCTTGAAAAAAAATATGTAAATTCTCTGAGCTCCTACTACTGAATTCACATCTTCCATACCAAATATTTTCATAAATTTCTTCAAAAATCTATCCTCTATTGTTATATTTTCCCTTCTAGGCCCCCCCACCCGATACATCATCACTGTTGCAAATGAAATTCCAGTCCTCACCTAAAAGTAATATATCCTGCTGAAAGCTGATTACTCCTACCAGAATTTTCTTAAGCTCCACTGTAGCAGTTTTAGGTCGAATATAAATCCAAGCCAGCGAAACCTCCTCCTTTGCCAGTAGCCCTGCACTACTACAAATATTATTTTTTTCCCTCTGCTATCACTAATGGAGCTCTTCTAGCAATGAATGTATGTACTCATCTTTTTCTTTGCCCCGGATATTCCACTGAATAACCATTCTGAAATCCTTCCTTATCAAATTCACATGCTCATTTCTTTCCAAATATGTCTCCTGTAGCATAGCTATTTGTACTCTGCATTTTTTAATATAGTTCATCACTCTTTCTTTTCTGTATATATCTGTGTATACATTCATGTTCAAATATAATATGGAAAGTGCTGCCGTTATAAGATATTATTGCCACCTATTATGTACAACAGTTTTTTTAATGTCTTTTTTCAACTTTTGTGTTACAGGCATACACTGTTTGGCAGCTTGATCTTTTATACAGTTGCTTCTTGTCATATCCAATTGAACCTAAGTTATAGCTTAAAGACTTTGTTTTCATGAAAACCCTAACATAAAAAAACACCCTCCAGCAAACCCCCACAACCTGTTAACTTAATACAAACACACAACACTATGTACATCTTCAAATAATGAAGCTGAACCCTGGCTCTGGGTAAATCAGTTTCCACGTAAACTATTTCCAACTGGATTTGTAAAGCCATTTCCTTTTGTTATTTGTCAAATGAAAAGACAGTTACTTCCCCAGTGAAGGCGCACTCCCCCAGAGCTGTGTCCTCCTCGGGGGCATTTTTCTGAGGTTTGGACATTGGCTCCATTCTGGAGGCAGCTACATGGTCCTCTGTCCATACTTTCACAAAACACTACAAGTGCTCCAAGTCCAGAGCTGGGTTTGCAAGAGCAATCCTGCGTGGATTTATTGAGAAAGCATCGGCTATTCCTCCTTCCAACCTGTCCCGAGCTTGAACTTCGGCATTCTGTCTTATGTGATGAATACTGCAGCATATGAATAGAAGGACATAAAATAGTTGCGTCACATCTTACCATAACAATACATGTCCTTCTCTTCTATGTGCTGCAGTATTGTGTTCCCCACCCTGCCTTCCACCTGATGCTTGCCTAGTTTGCCGTTGATGTGCTTCCCAACCAGAATCTCAGGCTGGTGCTGGGCCGCATACGCTGACCTCTGCTTTAAACCTGATGTATCTTTATGGCAGACATGTGCATAATGCATTGCAGTGTAGCACGTACCTTGCAGTAGCATGAAGGCTTTTGAATACTGGCACGACTTATGAGTCAGCTGGAGGTGGACTCCCTTATGTGATGAATAATGCAGCATATGAATAGAAGGACATCATCTCTTCTTGAGAAACCTCATACTCAGCCAGCCTTTTCTTCATTTCAAACTCTCACTTTTGCAGTTTTATCAGCTCATCTGAATATCTGTTTAAAGTTTCTTCCATTTTTCCATCCTTTTGCTATTTGAGTTGATATGCCTCTTCAGTGTTTAATTTACTTTAATCAGCTCTGACTGAGCATATTTGTCTTATTTTTTCCTCTAGATTACTGGAAGTCATGTCTTGCAATAAGTACGAGCTTCAACTGCTTTTTGCTGTACAGTTGCAGAATTCTTCCCATCCAGTGTTTTCTCTTCACCTTTTGTGGCTGATTTTCTTTCATGTTCTCTAAACTTCTACTTTGCTGGCATCCAGGCAGTGCACTTACTAGCCAGAACCTGAAATTTACCCAAAAAGACAAATTCACTGGTTCTATTTTCTGAATTTCTGTTTTCACACTAGGAGAGATGAAACTAAAACTAAGCTGTTACTCAGTGTGCAGACATCTTGGAAGTCTCCACTGCCCTTCCATCTCGTCTCCTGGATACACAGGATGTTCAGCCTACTCCTTACCATCGTGGCATTCACTTTCATGCTGCATCCGGTCAGTGATAACAATTCTTAGTTCATGACAGGCAGGCTGATTGGTTTTACATCCAACTTTCACTCAACAGAGCTATCTCAGGTAATCCAAGATGGGCAACAGGACACCAGCTGGACAATAGCTTGCTGACACAGGACTGTCAGCCTTTACACTGGACAAACACTGACCAAGAGGGGCACACACACTCCTCCCAAAATCAGTGCCTGGCATGGGTCCCTGAAATAGATCAGGTCCTCAACCCACTTACCACCAGCAAATCCCCATGTCCACTTGGCAACATCAGTCAATACGATCAAATCAGCTACAGCCAATTTTTACACTGCTGAGTGGTCAACCCTGACAAGATGCAGACTGTGATCCACATTCCCCTATCTAGAGGATACTGCACACGACAGTTACTGCACAAAGTGGTTGCTCTGTACAGCTCTTCCCCCTACAGGCACCATCTAGAGTCTGTACTGCTGTTCAGAACTCCATTTTAGAGCGAGTTTGAGGTGGAAACACTCTGAATTTTTTTGGTAGGTGGAAGGAAACCCACAGAGATACAGGTAGAACATGTAAATTCCATGCAAGCATTGACCAGAGGTCAGGTTTAAACCTTGTACAGTGTGCAAGGGAGTCAAAGACCTTGACCATTATACCAACCGGTCTCTTATTTAATCAAGGATCACATCAAGAATTTTATGTTTTGAGTTGGTCATTTTATTCACACAACTTACTTAGAACTGACCAAAGCATGTTGTACTATACCCTATGTTGGTGCTGTAAACAAGCTAAATGTCTTAAACGTAGATCCATACATGGTGTGGTGGATAATCAACTGGTTCAAATATATAACTCACATAGCTATGCTGGCAGACTTCACCACACACCACAAAACGTTTGAAGGTGAGAGGCTCAGTACTGGGGACCCCTCTATTTCAATATCTGCTTCTCCAAAATTCAGACCAGGAATCAAAACCTTTGGTCACCTAAGCTTGCAGATAACAGCAACCTGGGAATTGCTGTCAAGTCTCCCTCTGATACCCATTCATTACAGCAGGAATTAATCCTTGTAAACAAGTTATGTATGGAAAAGGGCTAAAATTAAATGCAAAAAAGTGGAGTATTCTCACATTTGGTAAACTCTCGTTCAACATACAGTATAGTCATACCCTACTCCAGCGTGAAATTGAATTGAGGGATCTTAGAATCTGTGTTGACGCGTCCCTCTCCTTCGAGCACCACGTAGTAGCAGAAGCACTCAGAAAAATCAAGTTATTTAGTATGACTAATATCTAAAGGCACATAACTTAGATCAATATAAGTTATCATCCCTATTTATGAAGCCATATGTAGACCACTTACTGAGTACATCACCCCCTTCAGGATATGCCTTGTTAGACACACTAAGAAACTGGAAAGGCCTCATAGGTTCTTAACCAAGGAGATGGATGGCCTAAATTTCCTGAGCTATCAAAAAAGGCATGAAGCCCAATCCTTTTACCTGGCTTTTTGAGTAATGATCCATGCCATTAGGGATCCCATTCTCCTTTATTTCCTGCATCTTCACAAGTCTAATAGCTCCACTAATACCAGAACTAGTGACTTAAACCTCCACCACATAAAATGTGCTGGAGAGATGCATTTATTATCCAATACATACCTCACCTCTATTGTGCTAACAAAGTGACACCCTAACATCCTTCAAATTAAACTTGGATGATCAAATGGGTACCCATACATTTACTCCAGAACTGACCTACTCTGCTCTTCCTGAAAAGGCAGGGGGGTGGGGAATGTATGAGGGTGGGTACTGACAAGATGTAAATGGTCTTGTGAGTCATTTGCCTTGCACTACTTATGATCCAAGCTACTTTGTGCATGTAAATGGGCTGTTGTCCTTTTGTATTTGGTTAAAACACTTAGATTCTGTTGTTGATCTGTGCAACCGCTATTACAGAATATTCAGTTTGGTTTTATATACAAATTTATATGCAGACCTGCTGTGAACTTGTATAACTTTACCACACCAAGTCTACTCACTTCCACATACTGCTGATGAAAAATAGTCTGCGCTTCTATCTTAGGGGACTGCAATGTGAAAGATAAATGGTATTATGTTTGCACCTAAGGGCCCAGGTGTTGACAAAACACCTTAACTCTGTAGTATTATGTTTTATTTACTTGTTGCAGCGTCATTAAGGATTATATCATCATCAAACACAAAGTAACCAGACAGTACTTTAGCATATGCTGCACATTGCCAACTTGAGAGAGAAATGATGACTTTCTGAGATATATGCCTATTGTGTGCTAACAGCTGTAAACAGTCCAAATGAGAAGACGCAAAGAGTTTGTTTGTGTCTTTCGGCTTTTCCCGGTTAGGGGTCGCCACAGCAGAACTCCGGTCCGCTAATGATTGGCAGTTGATTTTTACGTACCGGCTTGTCAGGCCTGACGCACAACCGAAGACACAAAGAGTAAAGACTAAAAAAAAACACAAAATAAAATGTAGTGTAGGAATACTGTGAATTGCAGTGCACTGGATACACACAACTTCCTTATTTTATTTTCTAAACCGTATAAAGCCTGTTGCCACCAACACTGATGAACCTGCAATAAAAGAATAATAGTAAAGTAAGCTGTGTATAGTGCACTCTGCAGAAAACATTTCAACTGTATTCTTTATCCACCGTGTGGACTTGCTGTGCAGAGAATATTTAGATTGCACTCACTGTACTAAGCATTTAAAAGCAGCCCTATGGAAACACATACAAGGTAAAGTGTTTAAAATTAATATTTGCTAAAACCTATTTCTACTTCAAAACTGGCTTAAACCAAACTCTCTTTAGTCACTATTTGTAAAACCAGCTGGAAAAACAACACCCTCAAGCTTCCAAGAAAGGAGTACCTAGACTGTTTCACAGCCCCTTCGAAGAAACTCCATTACAGACCATTTTTGCTGGCTAAAAGCTATGTGGAAAGGTGATGTTATGTTACTTATAAGTTGATATTCACAGCTGCAGTTTTGCAACTTGCTCTCACTGGCTAATAAATCTGTCTTGTGATTAATCCTGAGTTACTTCCCTACTTCATTTATTCTTAATTAATCCCCGAGCATTCTGGCAGGTTGATTCCTTTTATAGTAATTTATATCTCAGCTGGAATGGAAGCAAAGACTACATCAGTAGTGAGCAGAGTGAAAAGATGAACAGAAGAGGCCATGTCCATGAAGGATCCTAACCTGGGGAGGAGTGACAAAAGAGTCATGAGTTCCTGTCTGAACAGGCCTCAGAGAGGATTCTGAATACTGACAAGGTGAAATCCTAGCTTTCTTCTTGCTTACCTAAGACGGTTAAATTTCTAGGTTTCACTATCCTTTAAAAAAAGTTCCTTATAATTTATTTACTAGGATAATCCAATCAAGCAGAAAGCTACCCCTTTTCAGCAAAGGCCCAGACAGAAAAGCTAAAGAAAAATCCCGACATTACATAAAGAACATAGTAAACAGAGGTATGCCCCGACAATAATTTTCATTCTACATGCATGATATGGTTTTATTAAAGAATTTACTGTATACTGAGTTCTGATGTCAGACAAGTCCTATGAACATATTACTAGGACCTTATCAGAGCCTGACAGCAGGCCATGAATATTTAGCTGCAGCAGAATCTAGGAACAGTTATTCGTTACGGCTGACTAATTCAAACTTCAGAAAGGGAGACTGAAGGGAAACCTATGTTCTCAATATTAAAGTTAGTTATACCAAGGAGAGCTTTGGGCTAACATGTAAAGGGTACAGCATTGCCCACATATTTTTCTGACTTAAAGTCTGATACCCCATCACTGAAAAGTTTGAACTACAATTTTCTTAGCTAGTATACATGAGTGAGTAGGTCAAGAGCAATAAAATAATTAAAGAAGAGATACTCTCAAAGGTTGAAAGGAAAATGGCCCAATACACACACTTCTCATTTAATTTATGATTACATAGAAGCAAAATGAGTTTATATACAAAGATTATTTATTCCACAAGTAGGGAAACTGTGGATTGGAGTAGGAAGAAAAAGAAAAGAAAATGTGCACTTTTGGAGAGTTGAATAGTTTAATTTTGAAGTTCTACCTTAAGATTTATTTTGGAGTATATAACTGCTTAAAAAACTATTCATAAACATCTGAGCTGAATGGAAGAAGTCTGTTTCTCATTTGCAAGGTAGTATTATAGAATCAAACAAGTAAAGGTGAATATGTAAGAAATAAAAGAACTGAATGCAGAAATTAAACAAAAAGAATTGTACAATTTCATGAACTGATAAAATTGAGGAGAAAGTCATGCAAACAATGCTAAAATATGCACATATGCATTAATTCCACATGTAAATGACATTCTCATAGAAACAGAAATGGAACAGCATCTATATGTGTTGGAAGAAGTCTCTCAAGTAATGAGACAGGTGAGGTTATGATTAACCCCCAAAAGAGTCACATATTGAAAAAGCCTGTTAATTTCTTGGAAGTGACTGTGTCAGCAGGGAAAAGAAGGTCTCTAAGGAGAGCTGCCGAGCACAAAGAGCCGAGCTGGCAGCATACATGAAAGCCTTACTGTTGCTCAGACCTCTGAACATCTACACTGACAGACTATGTAGTGCAAATATTGACTGCATCCCTTTCCGTTTGGGCAAGGAAGGCCTAATCACCATATAAGGCAAAGCAATAATAAGTCACCAAGAGGTGCGGAGGGAGATCTGGGATCTAATAAAGGGAAAATGACCCTTGCTCATTAAATTAAGTAAAAGTACACACTAAAAATTAATAACACAGTCAAGCTAACCAAATACTGGATCAATTAGGAAATGAGGGATAAGCCAGCCCCAAGCAGACATCCCACACTGATCCCACTCCCAAAACACATTCCCAGACAACAAAACTCTACCCTCACACACAACCAACCAGGAATCCTAGTTGTACTTCTCACTCAAAGTGGTATCATGTTACCCACACTCACATCCCTATCACTAGCTCTACTATCGCTAACCTTCCTAATTTCCTTACAAACAGATTTACCGCTGCACAACTGCTATCACACTACCCACACTAGCCCACCCTCTCAAACCCACTCAGACTTCTACATCTGCCCTACAATCATAAATTTTACAATTACATATTACTCACTAACAAAAATTACACCATCTCATCACACTAAGAAAAACTCTTAGACCAAGCTCGCAAACAATTAATATTAAAAAACACATACTGACACTCCTACAAATTCTGCTAACCTCTGGTGACATTCGCCCAAATCCAGGTCCCCTCTCAGCTAGACAAGCATCTGACCTACTAATCCTAAATCTCAACATAAGAAGTATTATCAACAAGCTAACAGACCTACATGCATTCACAGCCCACTACAACCCTGATATACTCGCCATTACAGAAACCTGGCTTAAACCCAGTATCCAAGATGAAGTCTTTCTTCCCCCAGGGTATAATACACTTAGATCTGATAGAACAAACAGGAAAGGAGGAGGAGTAGCCATTCTCTTTAAAAACGCCCTTAACCTCCAGCTCCTGCACACTACACCACCCACTTTTCAAAATGCTGAAGTCCTGTTTTCTGTCCTATCCATAAGAAACACCAAGAAGATCAATATAATATGCTGCTACATACCTCCAGGCAACAACTCGCTCATAATAGAAGACATCCTATACTGGACAAAGGACAATCTACCTCAGGAAACGATCCTACTAGGAGACCTTAACACTGACTGGGCAACCTGTAACTCCGGCATCCCCTCTACACATATCAATCTATATGGGTTCTCTCAACTAATTAAAGAACCAACTAGAATAGATGAGAAAACAAAGAGAGAATCCATACTGGCTAACCAACCTTCCCAAACAAAACTATACAGTAGGCTACCTCCCAGATGACTTAAGTGATCATCTCCCCACCTTCCTACTCCAGAAACACTCCAATCACCCCAAACCAGTAGTCCACAAATTTGTACGAGATGACCGTAACCTTACCCCACGATACCTAAATACTGTCCTAAGCCACTGCAACTGGGAACCACTACGGACACTCGGGTTAGACCAGGCAGTAGGCTACTTCAATACTACCTTCACTAACATCCTTAATAGTCTAGCTCCCAGCAGAAAGATCAGAGTTAAAGCTAACTACGCACCCTGGCTAAATAGGGACACCAGAGCCTTACTAAAAGCTAGAGATAAAGCCTGGAAAATCTGGAAAACTGACAAAACCCCTAGCTCCAGACAATACTATCAACAGCTTAGAAACAAGGCCAAGGCTGAAACTAAAATAAACAAACAAAACTATTTTCTTAGCGCCCAAAGGAAATATTCAAATAGTCCACAAAAATTCTGGCATGCCATTAACTCCCTACTAAAGCCAGGCAAAACCACAACCCCAGCACCCATCTCTACTAACAATACCCTAGACATAGCTTCTCAATTTAATAACCATTTTACTAAATCCATCTTAGCCCTGTCCAGTCAAATAACCAAAAACAGTCTACCTCCGTCACAACCTAACCTATTCCACACCACCCCCTCTTTCAGCCTATCACCAGTGCCCACCTCAACTATCAAAAAGCTCCTCCTAAAACTAAAGCCAACCACACTAGCAGCTGATAACATACCTGCTGCATACCTAAAAATGGCTAGTGACTCCTTATCATATCCTGTCTCCATCCTTATCAACCGCTCCATACTAGAATCCTACATACCCAAACTCTGGAAAGTATCTTGCATCATTCCTCTCCATAAAGGAGGTAATTTTTATGAATTCTCCAACTACCGACCTATTGCCATCCTTTGCCCCTTATCCAAAATTCTTGAGAAATGCATCTACTTGCAAGTGATGACATTTCTTAACACACACAATCTACTATCTACCACACAACACGGTTTCCGTCCACATCACAGCACTACCACAGCCCTTCTATCTTTCACTAATTATATAAACCTTCACAGGAATAACAAATATGTATCAGCCATTTTCCTAGACCTCTCAAAAGCATTTGATATGGTCTCCCACTCCATTCTACTAGACTCACTAACATCATTATCCTTCACCTCCTCTACTATAGCCTGGTTCAGAAGCTACTTGTCTGACAGGCAACAATCAGTCCAGTGGAAAGGAACTCTGTCTACACAACTTCCAACCACCATAGGTGTCCCAAAGGGCTCTATACTGGGCCCGCTGTTGTTCTCTATTTTCACAAATAACCTCAAATGCTCTACACAACATGCCACGCTCATACAATATGCAAAGGATTCAACTCTGATCTGCTCCGCCTCATCTCCCACCACCCTACATACACTCACTCAAGATACCTTTATCTCAGTAGAAAAATGGATATCTGGGATCCAACTAATTCTAAATCCCAAAAAGACAAAACTGCTACTATTTACCCCTAATAGATAAAAAAAACCCTCTCCTTTACCATAACATCTAAGGACGGCACCACCATCTACCCTTCTAACCACACCAAACTTCTGGGCATTGAAATAGACAATCTCCACTTTGATGTTCACATCTCACATACCATAAAACTAGTACACAAAAAACTAGGCTCCCTATACAGGCATAAGTCCTTTCTCTCACAAAAAGCAAGAGTCACTCTTGCACAAAGCCACCTCCTTTCAACTCTATTATACGCAGCACCAATCTTTACCCAAATCAGACAATGTGACCTAGACAAACTAGAATCATGCTACAATAAAATAGCCAAGTTTGCTACTAACTCAACCTATAAAACCCATCACTATGCTGCACTAAAAGAACTAAAATGGCTTGAGCTACCACAGCTACTTAACTATCACCAGCTGGGCACAGACTACAATATTCTCAAGTATCCTGAAAAAAAACCCTCATTATCCAATCTACTTACTATCTATACTACAAACTGATACCTAAGATCCAGTTAAAAATCTCTCCTCTCCATCACCAAGGCTAACAACAATGCAGGGAAAGCGCTCTACTCCCACACCATTGCCAGAAATTGGAACTCCCTTCCCCTATCTGTGTCCACTGCCCCCTCCACATCCATATTCAAAAACTCCCTCAAATCGCACCTTCTTAGTACATGGTTATGCCCTTGTATCACATAACCCTACCCATACTACTATTAACTCCCCAAATTCCACTCTGATCACATGCTGGAGCTCTGATCCCCTGTACGCTTGGTCATCTGAAAGGGTACTTTTAACTGTAGAATCTTACTTGATATATTTTCTTTTCTTACCAAAGTATGACTGACATTGTCTTTTTACTCATGTTCTATATGTTTTACCTGGAGTGTTTTTATTAATTCTTGTTATATTACTATGCTCAGCATAGATGATGTAACCTGTTTTGTGTATTATGCTGGATGTACTGTATTTGTATAACTTTATGTTGGAGCTTTTCTCCCCGGGCCTCCGCTGAAAATGGACCTGGTCCAGTCGGAATTTCCTGGTTAACAAATGTAAAATAAATAAAATAAAATAAAATAAATAAATAATCAGTATGAAAGACTCCAACAAGTCTGGTCTTGGAAAATGAATGTAATCCAAGAAAATCAAACAAGAGGGATGGTAAAATGAGTCTTAAGACATATGTGAGGCCGGATGGACATACACCTAGAACCTCTCCCATTACACTGGATTACTTACTTCTATATAGACAAATGTTCCAAGTTCACATCTAAAACAGAAAACTAACTCAGATCAAAAATATCTAGTGTGATGGTACTGGCATTACACCAACTCTGTGCAGACTGAATGTGTTGGGCCCTTCAAAAAGAGACCATTATATAGTCCATGGTTCAAACTGCAAGACAACATGACACTAAAATACAACGCAAGTTCAAATTAGACAAATAGCTGAAAGGGAAACCAAGAATCAAAGATGAAGTCAAAGCTGAGGATTGTGAGGTGAAACAAAGGAAAGATTGGACATATACTAAGCTGGAGAAGTATGGCAGGTCATGAGATGTTTAAAAAGGGCCTCTGCTGAGAGTGACAATTGTTAATCTGTGAAGGAAAAGGCATTATTGGCTTGCCACTACCAGATACCCTAAAATACAACAAAATGCCAACTCTATGCTCAAATGAGAAGGCACGACAACTGACATTCAAAATAATGGTGGCAGATGTATCACATCTGCAAAACACAATGTATTGAAAGTACAACAGGGGAAAGCAGTTGAGACTCCCAGAAACACTTATTCCTTGAGGGAGGACACAGACTGACTTTATAGGACCCCACCAACAGCTTTGTGAAGTTCTCAATTTCTACTCACTCTAACAGATGAGTACAGTGGATGTGTTGAGGCTCATTCTACAAAAATGGAAGATGCTAACGCAGATGCTATAGTACTGAGTCAATGAATAACTTCAACATGGAGAGCCTCTCAAGAAATGCATAGTGAGCAAGGGACATACTTTGCTGAACGGTGACATAAGAAATGTGTAAGACTCAGGGGATCCATCAAATATTTCATGTGCTGTGCCCCTTGCTGGATTCTGATTGAATCAAAAGAGCTAATTACATCCTAAAAGACAGATTAAAGAAAACAATCAATGCATTGTGAAATTATTGTGTAAAATATTCACCTGAGATCCTTCTAAAACTGAGAAATTCACCTCAGGACTGAACAGTCAAGACTAATGTACATGCGAAAAAGGGAGATTCATATGGAGTGACTTTGGAAGAGAAAATGTTGTAGGACCAGCTTCAAAACCAAATTGGCTGGGCAAGTGGGAGAGTCTGAGAAAACACAGAAGCCTAAAATATTGAGTTATAAAAACAAAATGAGTTATGGGAACAGAGGGATGTATACTTGGAATAAGGACATCTTGCAATGGTGCACCAGTTTGGCAACACAAGCAAATGAGACTCAATTTTAGCAGGATCCTACCTTATTACAAACTTAGGGTTACTGGCAATGCAAATTCAACCATGTAAGAATCAGCCACCAAAGGGTGTGTAGGTCCACACAGACCATGCAAAGAAGTTAAAGTGGAGAGGAGAAAATACATTTTTCTTCATCCTGATACAGGATATTTATACAAGTCACAGCCGATAGTAGTACCAAGCATGTGGTATACCTGGCAATATGCCAGGAGTGTAGAGCATTTTATTTAGGCAAAACTGACAGGGAACTTAGACTGCATATTAGAGAGCATTTATACCATATACATATTCTTCCATTAATAATGCACTGGCAAACATGTCAGTGAGAAGGGTAGCAGTCATCTCCTTAAATTTATGGTAGTGGAAGTATTATTTGAGAATGAACACAGGAGTGATATTAAAACCCTCACAGAATCTGCTGAAGCTAGACAGATTATAAGAATGTGTGCTGACAGAGGTAGTGGGTTAAATGATAGAGTATCACTCAAACCATTTTTGAAGGTAAGAGGGTTACGTTGATAATGGCTTTGACTTGATTGTTATATTAAGTTTAAAAGTGTGGTTGTTTTACTCTTGTTATGGTCTGATGAAGCAGTGAGACACATTGTGAAAGCACTTACCGGATTTATTAAATCTTTATCTGAAGTCATCTGATTGTCTGCAGTTTGTTGAGACTGGACCGTATGCTGGTATTCCTTTGCTGTTTTTTATGTTTTATGTGTGTGCATATACATATATATATATATATATATATATATATATATATATATATATATATATACATATATATACACACACACACACACACACACACATATAGGGTCTACTTCACCCTGTCGAAGACCGACAATATCGAAACTGATATTGTCGGCACCAAAATGTAGAAAGCAAAAGTCATCACGCGTGTAAATGGAAATCTCCGTAAGAGGAGATTTCCGTTTACTGCAATGTAGTGCAATCTCGGAGTTGGTATATTTAAGTAGCAGAGGGAGGTGGAGGGTGCAGGGGGACTTGCCCCCATGCATAGAGCAATTTGTGTTGTATTTGGGTGTTTTTTTTTTTTTTTTTTTGTGTGTGTGTGTGTGTGTTCGATGTTTGGAGGTTTTGACATTTTCATGTCGATTATTATGCTGTCGACAGTTTGAGTTTTCGACAGAGTAATATAAATGCTATATATATATATATATATATATATATATATATATATATATATATATGGGTCTACTTTGAAAGACCGACACGCTACTTCGCCGACACAAAAATCACCGACGCCAGATAACCGACAAAACACAAAACCGACAACGCAAAACACCGAACACCATAACACCGACACACCAAACGTAAACAACACATTACACTACATAGAATAGCCACTAGCCCTAACCCAAACCCTAACCCTAAGGTCCGACACTATCGCACACTCACCCTACCTGTACCCTAACCCTAACTCACTTAACCCACCCCTAACCCCAAGGTCCGACACTATTGCACACTTCACCTACCTGCACCCTAACCCTAACTCACTTAACCCACCCCTAGCCCAAGGTCCGACACTATCGCACACTTCACCTACCTGCACCCTAACCCTAACTCACTTAACCCACCCCTAGCCCAAGGTCCGACACTATCGCACACTTCACCTACCTGCACCCTAAACCTAACTCACTTAACCCGTCCCTAAACTACAGTCCCTCACTATCACACACTTACCTTACCCGAACCCTAACTCCGACACTAACACACACTCACCTTTCCCACAGCCTAACCCGAAATCCCACAATATCGCACACTTACCTCACCGCTCCTAACTCCGTCACTGTCGCACACTTACCGGGTCGCGATCACACATTACCCTTGTCGATCTTTCCGCTGTCGGCAAATCACCCTGTCGGTAAACTTACCTGTCGGTCGTTTGGTCTTCGTTTTCCGCGTGTCGGGGAATCGTCGGTTCGGTCTTTTAAAGTAGACCCATATATACATATATATATATATATATATATATATATATACATACACATAATATACTACTACTGGAGGGGTTGCACAGGGCTTGCCCCCTTCAAAAAATTTCTTTTTTTTTTTTTGTTCTTTAGATTTTGATCTAGAGGTATCGATGTTTAGTAGTTCAATATTTGTGTACTGTGATATTTTAAGGTACATCCATTTTATTTTATTAGGATTCCAAATGTACAAAACTCAGCAACTTTTTATGATGACATTTTGAATTTGACTTAATAGCAATATCACACCAGACATTGCCAGACTTGACTGTTTTGCATATAAGTTCTAATTCCACTTAAATACATGTATACGACTGGCAGTCCCATCCAGATTCAAATATAAAAGCAAAATACTGTGGTGATCCAAAGACATAAATAAAATCTGCAACAAAAAGAAAAAGCTCATTAAAGTATACAACTGATCAAAACACTCTCAGAGGTCAAGAGGGATATCACAGAAATTGACAAAATTTTGAAAAATACTATTAAGTCTGCTAAAAATAGCCCATGAACTTAGGTTCACATATGATGTCAAAGACAACTACAAATCCTTCTATACCTATTTCAGGAAACTAATAAACACTCAACTCCAGGTGACTGGATCTCGGTGGTGCAACATGAAGAACAT
The DNA here is from genome assembly GCF_019279795.1 of Protopterus annectens. Classification (NCBI taxonomy): domain Eukaryota; kingdom Metazoa; phylum Chordata; order Ceratodontiformes; family Protopteridae; genus Protopterus; species Protopterus annectens. The sequence goes on along the minus strand of NC_056747.1, from coordinate 896,951,391 downwards.
TTGCCTTTGATGCTGGAAGAACAGAAGGTAATGGGCTCAGTTTTCAATCCAAGAGAATGGACTGCTGACACTACAGTGCATTAGGGGGTTGGCTGCACTTAGTGTGTCATCATTTGGATGAGATGTTAAATTGCTTGAGTTAGTGGCAGCTCAGGTGGAGGTAAATGATACCATAGCAACTATCAAAAGTAGAAGGAGTTTTATTATATTTTCATATATTTACATATCAAATTTCAATAAAAAAGCTTTAAAGTTTAGAATATAGAAAGCAAATCATTACATTCCACAAAAAACAAAAAACACTAGTCAAAAAATATCACACCCATTTTACCTGCCCAACTGTTTATTCCACATCCACTTCTTAATTTTATTTGTTAATACACTATAATCCCAAATTTGGTTATACAAAAGATCTTTACATCTCATAGCCCAAAATACCAAACAATACTAATCAACAGCTTATCTAATCTGTCTTCTTTTCCCCTCTCATATCATTATAATACCCACGATACCTCATTTTCATATAAATTTCCTTAAATATGTCTTTATGAAATTCCACATGACAAGAACACTATTTTTTCTAATTCTCACATATTCAAGAAATAAATGTTCCCTTCTCTTTGCTTATACTTCATTTCCCCTTTAACCGGCAAATTATACAAGATCAGTGTCCACAAAAAATCTTTTACTTCCAAAATATGCTTAAATTATCTTGCCTTCTTCTAATAGCTTTTTAATCTCATCTTCCTTACCCTCCCATGTTTTAGCATAACATTTGTCCATCACAACTTACATTCCACTTCAAATCCCACGTTTAAACTACTTCATAACATTCTCTCATTAACATTTTCAAACTTTTTTCCTTTTTCCTATATCCCTTTATACTTCTCCAAAATAAGTTTTACCACACAATCATTCACCTCACGATTAATTTCAGTGAATATCCAGTGTAAATGCAGTGATGCCAAAAAAAAAAAAAAACTATAGGATTCTTTAAACCCAGTCCACCTTCCTTAGTCACAGTACAATACCGATTGAAATAATCCAAGAATCCCATATAAATCTAAAAAATAATTCCAGAAGCAGCTTTTCAAAATCTTTAGGAAAAAAACAAATACTCTCTAAACAGCCTTATTTATCTAAACAAACTGAATGTATTAAATACAAATCAAATTCTTCCACATATTAAAATGCTCTCAGGTTCTAATAGCAAACATTCCCATTGTTTCCTCATTATTTCCTGACTTCCTAATTTGATCCCTAACAAATTAAAATAATTTTTAGAGAAGTACCTCCCGAAACCTGTACCACTTCCCCCAAACCCTTCCATGTTTTCTTACTCAAAGTCAACCCTACATTCTTCAAAAAAATTTCTATCATTATACTCCCTTTTGTTATCCATCCTTTTTATTTTGCAACAGCTATCAAATAATCTGCATAGGACATATAAAAAGGAATCTTTTACCCTATCATAAGCATTGCTCAAAACAGCATTCATCGAAAGTCCAAACGAACTACCACTTAAAGGACAATGTTTTACCCCTCTATTTTTACCACCGTACTAACCTAACCGTTCACCTCAACCTTCACAGAAGCATACCTATAAACAGATGAAATCACTTACATAATTTTCTTCCTACCCCATAACTTTTAATTATTCCAAACATTTTGTTGTGATCTGGCTTTTCATAAGCCTTCTCTGAATCGCACACAACGATCCTTCCTTCTCCGCCTCTGTTAATACCACTAATTACTTCTTTAATGATTTAACAGCAAACTCTTAACACCCATGCCTTCTATCCTCAGTAACCCTATTAATCATCTTACCTCTCCTTCTCTGAATTATTCTCATGTATATTTTATAATCTGTATTATTTGATATCAAAGGCCTCCAATTTCTAATCTCCTCTTTTTTTCTTTTGTTATAAATAAACATCATAATTTCTTTTATCCTTAATAACATATTCTAACCACTCACTCATTACCTCAAGTAAAAAAAAAAAAAAAAAAGCTTCTGTTCATCCTTCTCCATACTGCATCACATCCAAAAGCACTCAGCCTTTTTATATTTTTCAAAGCCTCATTTAACTCACCAATATTTTTGTTTTTACTTAACACTTTCCTACCCTTTTCCCTAACCTTCTTAGCATTCCAAATCAAGTTTTTCTCAATCTCCATGTTACTATACAAATCCTGCACACACCTTTCCTATACATAATCACATTCGTCTTGTGCACTAGTTCACCTTCATTTTTAACTGACTCATGTTTACCATCATGTTTAACTTTTTTCCTAAAACTGAAGAAACCTCCTCTCTTTAGCTTGCAACATATATTACTGCTTATAAATCGTAGAACCTGTCTTCCTTTCATTCTCTTAATACAATTCATTTTCCTTATCCCTTCTACTAGCTTCAACCACTAACAAACTTTCATTATACTCACCAACTAAATACCTATTTCTTTTAATTTTCCAAAACCTTTTCTTTTCTGCATCCATCCATTGCAATTTAAATATCTGTTTAAACATTAGACACCACTCAGTCACATTACTATAAAATGAAGTACAGTCAGATGATCTTCCCATAAACCATTCAACATCTCCTTAAACCAACCGTCTTTATCAACTTCAATTACTTTCTCCCTATTTTTATGTAACTTTCTTAATTTGAAAATTCAGAAATAACACAATAATGTGAAAAATATACATCAGCAAGTCTATGTCCTTACCTCACTGAGACCTCCTGAATAATAACTTTAGACTTCACATTTGCACATTTTTTTCGTTTGCCCAACCCCCCCATAAAAAAATAACGTCATCATTCTTATATACTCCAGAACATCGTTCTTAATCTTCCCCCTTTCTTCTCAAATTACATTTAAAATCTCCTGCCACAATAATATTAGGAATCAAAAACCTAATTATTTCTCAAAAAAAATTATAATTCAATAATCACTGTAGTGCATAAACCTTGATAATTCTCCATAATTTATCCTCTTCCTCAAATCATAAATTACACACCTCCCACATTTCACAACAATCACATTCAACATTACCACAGCCTTTTTCTTTAACATCATAGCTACAAAAGAACAAATATCTTCCCCAAAACTCCAACATACTTCTCCCAGAAATGGTTTCAGCTTGCCTTCCATGCCTCATATTTAATAATCTAATGTCCACCAAACAACATACATCACACTTACATTTATACAACCAGGTAATAGCATTTAATCTATGCTTTTCATGAATACTATTTACATTTAAAGATACAATCCCAATACTATTCTTTAATAGTTTTTTTTCAACAATTTTATCTTCTTTTTTTAACCGCTTTCCTATGGTACCATTTTCGACATCCTGCTCCTCCTCATCCCCTTCTCCCATATTTTCGAAAACCTTGTATGTATTTTTGTTAGCCACACAATCTTCTTCCTTTTCTTCCTCTCCATACCTTACATCCACATTCACCTCTTTTCACCTGTCACACCTATACTACCCTCTTACTTGTAAATGTATGTACACTGTCTTCATGAACATCAGTCACCTTTTCCCCAGTTTCAATCAACTTACAGTGAAACCAGAAGTGATGTTTACCCCCACATTTCCTACAAAAATATCACAATTCTTAATAAAATGTTTAAGTTCCCCGCAATGAAAACAACATTTTTTGGGACATTCACTGATTAAATTATCTCTTTCCCCAATAAGAAAAGGTAGTCCCTAATACTTTACCATGTTTTTCCCTCCATTAATAACAAAACTTTGGAAATGCATAATTTGATCATTCTTACTTTCCAGACAAATCAGAATGTTCCAGGCACCATTCCATAACTTTCTCATTGAAACATCTTAATATCACACACAGCCTGCCATTTTTCAGTAAAAAAAAATCTTAGATTTTAAACATTTATCATAACCTCTTGTACAATAGTAAGTCCAAGGCATGCTGAAAGATTTTTGCTTTATCATGTGTCAAAAGTCACCTAAGCAAAAGATTAATTTCCAATTTGTATGTCTTCGGAGAAAAACCCCAGTTCACTAATAACAATGTCCCATACACAGTATCTGTCCAAACATTCCCTATTTCAAATGCCTGTTCTTATAATAATCTTCTGTAAGCCATTCTTATTTTTTGTATAGTACCTTTAAACACAATCTCAGAGTAACTACTCACAGTCTGCCTTTCCTTAGCATCCAGCTTGGCTTCCTGCATTAAATTTGCAGTCATACAGTAATGTTATCACAATCACTTAACAGTTCCTCCTCCTCCTCCAAGAAACCACCAGCAGTGATGTCAGACTATGCAACTTCACTCATATCATCCAGTTCCGCTTCTTCTAGAATGTCCTTTAACGCATCATCTAAACTACCTTTCTGTAATTCAGTCATTTTAATGTGGGACACTCCGCTACCCACACAACTTATACCCGTTTCAGCAACTTCTCCAGCAATAACACTTAAATCCTCCTTTTCCTTTATTTCAACAACAGCACCAACCTTGTCCAATATGGCAGTGTTCTCACACACAACCTCTCTCACTCTTCCATTTCACTTCCATTAGGTCCCTGGCCATCCAACTACATGGCTGAAAAGAAATGGAGAAGTTTCCCAATGCCTTGTCAAATTTCCCCTAGTAGTAGAAATACCACCTTGAGTCTCCCCTGCAAAGAGGCCTCTAGCCTAGTGGAACTAACCTGGTCAAAAAAGGTTAAATAAAAAATAAAAAAACATTGACCCAAACTTATACAAAATAACACCATCTACTTGGACCTAGTGGACAATGCTGATATGCTAGCAAACAAATTCATTGCGAATTCCTCATCATTACTAAAGAAAATGAACTGAAAGTGCTGTCAGAGACTAAAAACACTTCTTTCACAGAACCTGATAATATGCAGATGGTTTAATAAGCAATACTAAGCATGCCCTGGCAGAGACACTCCATAAAATCTATAACCAAGCCTAGCAAGAGACTCTCTACGGGAGGTATGGTGTACAGCAGTGGTGATGCCACTCCATATGCCAAGGCCACAGAACATATTACAGACCTTATAAACTTTACCATTAAAATCCCATCAGACTTTACCCAGTGTAGTTTGGTTTCTAAAGTGTAGGTCATTTCGCATGAATCTGGTGAACTTCTTTGAAAGGGTAACACAAGCTGTTGACAGTCACACTATCCCCACAGCATACCTTATTCTGGCCAAGGCATTTGACACCATCCCCCATAACAGCATATTTAGTAAACTAACTGCATTACAAATAGATCCCTATGTGGTAAGATGGATAGCCAACTTGCTAAAAGACAGACCTCACACAGGGTGGGTGGCAGATGCAGTGTCAGAGAGTATGAACGTAAGCAGTGGTGTTCCACAGGACTCAGTACTGACACCTCTTTTATTTGACATTTATGTTTCTAAACACCAGACCAAAACACAAGACCTCAGGTTAAGTTTATCAGTTTTGTCAAATCTCCCTCTGATGCCCAGGTTCTTCAGCAAGAACACAAATGTAAATACTTGGTGTGCTAAAAATGACCTCAAATTAAATGGTAAAATGAGCATCATCACATTTGGTAGACAACCTCATTCCTCAACATACGATATTGATAATACCCCACTTAAAATGAAAATGTAGTTGGGGACCTTAGAACTTGGGTTGGTCATTTCTTCTCCTTTGAACTCCATGTAGCAGCAATAGTCATGAAGTCCTTTTATACGTAGTAACTAATTAAGGGAATATCATCCAGATCAAAAGAGGATATTGTCCCATTGTATTCAGGACTGATCAGGCCAATTACTGAAAGCAATGTCTCTTTGAGATGTACCTCACTATATACATTAAATTAAGAAGAACCTAGAGGTTCCTAACTAGGAAGATCACTAAGTTAAAAACCTTAATCTATCAGAAAACACTAACAGCACGTGCTGCCCCTTTATTCAGTATCACACAGACTCCTCAGAAGAAATATATGCCTTGCCTTCCATGCAATTAGAGACTCTATGGTCCCGTATCACTTGTACCTACATGACAGAAACGCTTCCACAAATACCAGAACCAGAAGTCTTCATCAGCAGATTAATAATAAACAGTGGAAAGACAGGTTAATTCCTTAGAGATCTTACATTGACTGGCATAAGAAATCAGCTCTCCAGCCTGATGAATCTGTAGCCATATGACCACCTATAATGGTTTCAAAACTATGAACCTCACAGAATGTGACTGGAATATGTCCATAAGCAAACAGCCCTATGGTGTACTCTAGAAAGGTTGCTAGGCTATACCAGAACCTTTAGATCTTAAAGTCACTATACCTTAACTGCCCTCTGGATCACTCTCAATTAAAGACTTGTCAGAAGTACTGTATGGATCATTACTGGTATAAATCCTAGAAGCTGTAGGAAAAAGCCCTGTACATGTTGGGAGAGTAACATGGTGTTTGCAAGCCTTGCCAAGTAAATGAAGACTTTCAAGGAAAAGCCATAAAGGCGCACCTTAGGAAAAAGACTGGCTGTAACTTAGCCTTACTCACCATATGCCAAGGTACTGGAAGAGGTGAAGAGTTAAAATCCTGGTCTTGACTAGAATGTAGTGACAGCATGTGACAAGAGTATATTTCTCCAGGTAACGTAAATCTGTACTACAGTCAGAACAATGTACCAGTAGGCCACCATAAGTAACATACACTTTGGAAAGTCCCAGAGGCTGGTGATAGGCTGAATAACAGGGTCCAAAAACTGACAGTAATCAATTCTTATCCAGAAGCATAGGAATCTCCAACCCAGTCTCCTGAGCACGATGTACAGGCATCCTGTTTCCACAGCACAGGAAGCATGAAAGTTTCAAGGAAGTACACACAGGCTTTTCATTTAATGATGAATAGGCTGATGTTCCTCAGATCCAGTATGAATCTCATGCTCTGTTTGCTTTTGGACCACAAAAGATGCAGAAGTAATAGCTACTTCCTTGAAGGTCATCAATGATGTGTTAGATTTGCTCTTTTTATCAGGAGGACACACATTTCCTGGCAGATAGCAGTCTTTTGCATGGAGGATATCTTGTAAAAAAGAAGAGCATGGTGGAGAGATGGACTAAGTTTCAATGTTGATAACACCTTACTGAACTCTCTATGCAGAAATGGATCACATTTAACCTGATGAAGGAAAATTCTCTTCCCTGACCTAATCCCTAACTAACAGGAGTCTTATTAATAATAATGATTGTTGAACAACCCACTGAAAGGTTCTGTATCACTCGGCTTTGATGGAAGACTTCATTAACGAAATACATGGCCTGAATGTCAAGTAGAGTGGGACTGCTGGCCCCTGAATTGGTGCTATTGCTACTATGCCAGCTACTATGGACACCTGTTACATTCGGACCACTGCTAACTTCCCTGGGACCAAATAAATATCCCCTGAAGTATGAAGTAAGTATGAAAAAGATGCACATATAGCAGAAAGGGGCTGGCCTTTCCATTTCATGGTTTTGAGATATTTATCTATCTCAAATTTAAACAGCATGAGCTCTTTCAAGGAAACATTCATAAAAGGTGGCCTAGATGTCCTCTGAGAGCACCATCAAGAATATAGATTGAAGGAATAACGTATATTGCAGAAGTCATAGTCAAGTAATGTACGTACACGTTACACCACACAATCATGCCTGTACAGTTATTTCATAAAGTAAACCCACTGACACTGTGGTTAGTGAGGAAACATTTATTAACTCAAATTTACCAACTTATCTTCAGTGGATTAACTTTATCACAGTTTCAACTGAAGCAACAACTGATGGATTTTTTTTTTGGAAAATTCAAATTAAACAACAGGAACTGGACTGTTTCAAAAGGCTCTGAAAAGATAATTCGTGCCAATTTTCAATTTGTTTTTAACTTTGTTTTTGTTCTTAATTGTATGGGAGATAAAAAAAGATAAAAGAACCTGGTTCCATAGCACAAAGGGGTGCAGCCTCTACTGCCATCCAGGCGTTAAATTAGCACTCAGGCACAGGAGTGAAGAAGCATGGCCCACTCGCCTCTCCTGGGGTTAGAGAGGGCTGCATGCACTTTAGGGGCCATGAAGTTAATGCAGCTTCTCCAAAGGAGAGTTGGGCTGCTTGGAGGATATACTCTTGTGAAGTGACGCAATGGCCTCCACAGTCATCTCATTTGTAGAACTTCCCACTGGAGCTTAGCCAAGCGCTTACTGTGTAGTCACCAAGCAAAAAAATGGCTGTCTAAATTATGGCATCTCCCTGCCAACTCTCATAAAAGTGATGATGTACCGATGTGGAACAAATGGATCGGTTAGTCGATGGGTGGGGGAGTGATGACTGGCAGATAGTGATGGCAAGAAACTGACAAAAAAAAGATACAAGACAGCAAAAAAAGAACTTCTCACTTTACAGGGTATACTAAACATTCAAGATGTGCTGAAAATTTATATTTTACAATCTCTCCTTCTAGGTTCAAATTGTACCATTCTTGCATTTTTTTCTATTAATGCCTTTTTAACCTGTGGGCAACAGTTTTCTACATGAATGATACGGGCACCAACCAAGAGGGATGGGGATTGGGGACAAGTAAAAACATTTTAACATTAATTTAGTGTAGAAAGTTTTTGTTAAATTTAACTCTATGTGCTGGTATGAATGTATGATAGAGCTTAGCAGTCCCATCGTTTCTGTTATTAGCAGCGATGTTTCAGCAGAATGACTCTCCACAAACTGCAGATCTTTACATTTTTATTTTACACTGTAGATGCTAAAGACATACTGGTCGTGTCTTTGAGTGTTTCTCCCATGCTATAAATTTTATTTAAAAATACTGACTCAATTTCTACTATTTTGTCTTGATTACCAAGTAATGCCTTATGGTATAAAAGTACAGTAACTGGTGTGACTGACCACAAGTTTATAAATTTCTTTTAAATGGCCTAAATTAAGTTGGTTCTTTGAATGAGCCCAATTGCACAGTACAATAAGAAGGATTCAGGCAGTCATCTGGGGCCCACAGCTCCAATAGGCCATATCCAACACAGAAGATTGTGCCAAAGCTGTAGCTGCCTTGAACAGTGGTAACATGGGCAATTTGTCTATTTTATTTTATTCTTAAGTAAAGAAATATTGTGTTTTTTACTAAACATAATAAAAGTAAAAAAACAAACAAGAGGCCAATAAACACTTCTATTCAAAGCAGCTAGGAGTGCAACTACCTACATTTTAGGTCACAGCACTTGGACACTCATTTCATGCATGAGATTTCTGCTCCTTCCTTGTCATCTCATGAAACACAGGATGACAAGGAGCTGAAACAACACAGATATTTCATGGTAAATGGATGGGTGTGATGCAGAAGAGCAGCAGTGGGTCAGTAGTGTAAAGTATGTTTTTTTTTTTTTCTTTTCTTTTCCTTGTTTTTTTAAATACTGGCATGGTAGGTACCAGACATGGAGTGACAGGAAATGTTGCATTTTACTGAAAACTTGACAATCACTTAACTACATACACTGGATAGTCATCTAAGAAATGTATCTGCCCAAAACCATTAACTGTTTTCTTATTTTTGCATTGAGTTATAATGTCTGGCTAATATTGCATTTCCAGGGTGACAGAAAAAGGGTTAACATGTTCTGTACAGTGCTTGGCCCAGGTACACACCTGCTCTCTCCACCACCTTACCTTCACTAACTTCTTCAGAACATCTTGGCCTTCAGGAGAATGTGAAGGGGTGATGGCTCATTAGTGGAAGCCTAATATGCAGTTGATTGCTCCCATTGTAAATTATGATGCACTGGTTAGGATTCCAAGAAGCACCATAAAGAGTGGTAATTAATAGATGCCATCACCTCAGGCATTGCTGAAAACACATGCAGAAAACACTCCAGTGAGTACCAGTGACTGAAAGAACTATGTTATCAAACCCAACCCGACAAGTTACTACAGATCTTAGTCACTCTTTGGAAACCTGTGTGTTTGGGTACTCTACCCTTAGGCCTGTCTCTACACTTCAGGATAGAAATGTATCTGGTTTTGCAGGACTATTAATATGGATCTACATTCAGGAGTCCCAAGTAAGAATTTCGGAGCCACATGTTTCTCACTGTCAGATAACACTTGTAAGTGAAGTAGAAAAATGAATGAGCAAGGGTGGGGCATGTAAGGGTGATGGTGGGATGCACCACGTAGACTAGTTTTCGACACACACACACACACACACACACACACACACACACACACACACACACACACACACACACTTTTAGGTAGCACAGAATGAATAGTGTTGAACTGATAAGCATTGTAGAAATAATTTAGCTGGATTCGGATTATTTTTATTTATTTATTTTATTTTATTTTACATTTGTTGACCGGGATAATCCGACTGGATGCATGTCCATTTTCAGCGGAGGCCCGGGGAGAAAAGCTCCAAGGGTAAGCAGATGCAGCATTACATAATACCAGCATTACATATTACAAACAGACTATTTACAGAGATTACATAAGTAAGCAAGTTAAACAAGTTCCACAGGTTACAGTTAATCCTGAGCGCAAGTCAGGATAAAATTAAATTACACAGTAAACTGGTTAACAGATTTTTACACATTCTAGAGTTAGCCAGGCTTGATACATTGACATAGCCAGTTAAGTGACAAATGTTGTTTGAGTCTAGTTTTAAATTGACCTAAGGTGGAAAGTAAGGTAATATAAACTGGAAGAGAGTTCCAGGATCTACTTACAGAGTTTGCAAAGAGAGAATCACCGGCTGTGTTATTAATTTTGCTAGTCTGAATTAGTAGTTTGTTAGAGGATCGAAGTGGTCTAGGATTGTTATAGGGGGTGATAATATTTTTAAGTGCAAAGTATTGTCCAGATTATAGAGGATTTTATAGGCCATAATCAGTTGGTTATACTGGATTAGGCTGGGTAGTTCAAGCCACCCAAGCTGATTTAGATTGATGCAATGATGTGTCCTAAAAGGCAGCCCAGTGGCAAACCTGGCAATGTGGTTGTAGCAAATTGAGAGTTTGTTAAGGACAGTCTTGTTTAAATTTGAGAGTAGAGGGGATGCATACAGAAGGGTTGAAAGAAGGTGAGAGCGAGCTATGGCAATTTTAGCTGGAGGGGTTAGGAAGGTTTTTATTCTGTAAAGTTACCCTAGTTTTTTTATTGATGGTTTTGATAGTTTGGTTAACATTGGTCAAATTTTAGATTATTGTCTATGATGACACCTAATAGTTTTGTAGAGGGGTCAGGGGAGATTATTGTGCCATCATTTGATTTTATGGTAAAGGTGAAAGCAGTAGACCTACGTGTTGGTGAAAATAACACCATTTTAGTTTTTTTGGGATTTAGGATCAGACGATGTTCAGAAAGCCAGTTTTCTATTGTATTAAAGGTGGTCTGGGTAGCTGACCATAACTCTACTGGAGATGTGGCTGAGCAAATCACAGTAGAATCATTAGCATATTGGATACACCTGACTTTTGGGATGACAGTATAAAGGTCGTTAATGAAGATGGAGAACAGCAAGGGCCCTAGTATAGAGCCTTGTGGTACTCCAAGGGTGTTAGGTAGAAGGTTAGAGAGTTTGCTCTGCCAGAGGGCTCCAGTATCTAGACAGAATGTTTGCAAGGTGTGGATTAAAAGTTGGTGATCAACCATATCAAATGCCTTGGAAAGATCCAAGAAGAGGGCTGAGGATATATAATTATTGTTGCGATTATGGTTAATGGTGTTGGTAAAGGCTAGGAGGGCTGAAGTAGTGCTGTGATGAGGACGGAAGCCATGCTGAGTGTCTGCCATAAGGCGATTCTGGATTAGGTGGTGCATGAGTTTGCTATGAATAAATTTTTCCATAATCTTTGCAAGTGGAGAGAGTATAGCTAATGGTCTGTAATTGGAGAATTCAGTAGAGCTGCCTCCTTTGTGAAGTGGGATTACATAGGATATTTTCCAGATGGTGGGAATTTTAGCTTCTACTATGGTTCGATTGATTAGTATTGAGATGGGGTAAGCAATAGCATCAGCTGATTTTTGTAGGTACTCGGCAGGGAGTTGATCAGCAGAAAGTGTAGTGGGTTTTAATTTTTTGATCAAGGTATGGATAAGTGAAGTGGCGACTGGTTGGAAGCTGAACGTGAGTAGGTTTCTAGGGGTGCTACTTTCAGGACCAGGGGAGCTAGGAGGTAGTTGGCTAGCTAGGGCTTGAATTGTCTCAGTAAAGAATTGGTTAAAACTATCAGAAACAGCCTGAACAGAAGATGCTCCACTTTGCAATTTTATTCTGAAAACAGCCATGCAGTAAAGAAATCAAGGGCAGAAAAGAGGCTATATATCACTAGGGCAGAAAAATAAGCATCTACAGTGGCACACAATTTTTGTTCCTGTTGTACGAGAATGTGAGTACATACTTCGCTGTGGTCTAAAACGGATCTTGTTGGTCTGTGCATATGTGTATGTTGGAGACAATGACCCTGATTACAAAATACGTGTTCTCAGTGTCATAGCCGGCCTTAGGCATAGGCCAACTAGGCAACTGCCTAGAGCGCTAGTCTAGCAGGGGCACTTTTTCAGTATTTATCTGATGTAGGTAGCCAGGATGGGGGCACTAGGTGGTGTGGTGGGGGGGCACCGTGGAACCCTTTTGCCTAGGGCACCAGTTGACCTAAGGCTGCTCCTGCTCAGTGTAAGTGACCACTTACACTGAGAGCAGCCTGACAGCAGCTGTTTTGAAATCAAGTCCTGTAGTTAGCCTAGTTATAAATAGGCCTTACACTGAAATTAAGTCACTTACACTGAAAGCAAGTCTTCTGGAATCAGGGCAGGCTTACCGTGAGAGCAACACTTTTGGAATCAGGCCCAGGGAATACAACTCTCATTTCATCCAGATTTCTCTGTTTATCTTCACTGAACAGACATAAAAAACTATATTGTACAGAAAGGCTGATTTCTCTTACAGAGTGGTACAGTAAACTCTCACTTAACCGGCAGCTGTGGGGATTGGTAGATGCCGGTTAAGTGCAGTTTCCGGTTGCTTGAGAGATGCTTTGCAATTTTTGATTGGCTAATATACCGGCATACGAGCCAATCAGAAATTGCAAAGTAGAGCATCTTTTGTTCAATAGGGAACATTGGGCTGTTCTGCATTGAACAGAAGAGGCTTGGCTTTGCCATTTTTGATTGGTTCATATGCTGGTATACGAGCCAATCAAAAGTCTCAAACCGGAGTCCCTTCTGTTCCACACTGAACAAAAGAGGCTCCACTTCACCATTTTTGATTGGCTCATATGCCTGCATACAAGCCAATTAAAAATTACAAAGCAGGACTACTTCTACTCAATGCGGAACAGCAGGCTGTTCTGCACTGAACAGAAGAGGCTTGGCTTTACCATTTTTGATTGGCTTGTATGCTGGTATTTGAGACAATCAAAAATTGCAAAGTGGAGGATCTTCTGTTCAATGCAGGCTGTTCCGCATTGAACAGAAGAGTCTCCGCTTTGCCATTTTTGATTGGCTCATATGCCAGTATATGAGCCAATCAAAAATCACAAAGCGGAACCACTTCTAATCAATGCAGAATAGCGGGCTATTCCTCATTGAACAGAAGTGGCTCAGCTTTGCCGTTTTTGATTTTTTTTTTTTTTTTGTATGCCGCTATACAAGCCAATCAAAAATCACAAAGCAGAGCCTCTTCTGTTATATGTGGGTTGTTCTGCATTGAACAGAAGAGGCTCTGCTTTGTAATTTTTGACTGGCTCATATACTGGTATATGAACCAATCAAACATCGCAAAGCAGAGCCTCTTCTATTCAATACGGAACAGCGGGCTATTCCGCATTGAACAGAAGTGGCTCCACTTTGCCATTTTGATTGGTTCATATGTCGGTATGCGAGCCAATCAAAAATGCTGGTTGCTTGAGTTCCAGATAATGGGGACTTGACTGTATTTAATTAATTAATTTAATGAATTACATTTGTTAACCGAATAGTGTCCGACTGAGCCAAAAGCCTGTTTTCTGTGTAGGTCTGGGGAGAAAAGCTCCACAAGCAGTAACAAAGCAAACAGCAATAATGAGGAGTTATGTACTTACCATAACGTTCCATGTTAGTTGTCTTCTTCTTGCCTTCTTTCTTGCTGGATGGGTTCGGAGCCGAACCTCGGCTCCGACTCGGCCTAATACTAAAGCTCGAGAGCTATTTTTACCGGCTCGAGGCTATACTATGTCCCATAATGCTAGGCGTGATATACCCAGATCTCGTTTGATAGCTAACACTATGGACATACATGTCCCACCACAAGAGAGAATATATTTAACAAATATATCTAACCTTCTCTACATATAACCCTTACAAGGGCTACCAAAGGGGAGCAAGAGAGCTAGCTGAGGAGATAACTCTCGCACAAGATACTCTAGGTCTTTCCAGGCTAGGGGGATGGAGGGCGGGACGCAAGAAAGAAGGCGAGAAGAAGACAACTAACATGGAACATTATGGTAAGTACATAACTTCTCAATGTTAAGTTGTCAATCTCGCCTTCATTCTTGCTGGATGGGACAGCGTCCCTAGCACCTTAGTCCTGGGTGGCTCAATGGAACAGACTCTTGAGTACAGTGGAACCAAAATCAGCCCGACTTCTGGAGACTATGTCCAGTTTGTAATGAGAAATGAAGGTATGAGGGGAGGCCCATGTGGCCGCTGCACAAATAGAATCCATAGGTAACCTTGCTTGAAAAGCTACTGAGGAAGCTAATGCTCTAGTTGAATGAGCTCTAGGCTTTGCAGGGAGCTCCTTATGCCTCAATTGATGGTTAACCGCTCTTATCACGTTAATCTATCTGGACAAGGTTACTTTAGAAACTGGCCGGCCTTGCTTTCCTTCAGCATAAGACAGGAAGAGCTGTTCTGATTTTCTCGTCTGTTTAGTTCTATCCAGAAAGAAACGTTGTTGATGGTGAACGTCCAAACAATGTAATCTTCTCTCAGCTCTATCCGTATAATTTGGGAAGAAAACTGGGAGATCAATGGTCTGGTTGAGATTTTTTTCAGAGTACCTTAGGTAAAAAAGCTGGATTAGTCCTAAGATACACTCTAGCTTTGTGAAAAACAAGATAAGGGGGGGGGCGCACAGAAAGTGCTTGTAGTTCCGAAACCCTTCTCGCTGAGGTAATGGCTACAAAGAAAAGTGTTTTCCACAAGAGCAGTTTCAATAAGCAGGAAGCAGCTGGCTCAAAAGGAGGAAGAATTAAGGAAGAAAGTACCAAATTTAGATACCACGGTGGAGGAGGATCTTTAACCGGGGGCCGAAGTAATAGGGTTCCTTTCAGAAAGGCTTTGCAAGGCTTGTGGGACATAATACTGGCCTCTGACAAGCCAACGTGGAAATTTGCAATAGCCGCCAACTGGACCCTGATAGTGGCTGAGGAAGAGCCCATTTGGAAAAGTTCCGCCAAAAATTCTAGAACTGTTTGGACAGGAGCTGTGAACGGGTCAACTTGATTTTTCCTTGTCCAAATAGAGAACCGTTTCCATTTACTAGCATACATCCTTCTGGTGTTAGACTTGTGAGAGGCAAGGATAATATCACGTACTGACTGAGAAATTAAGGGAAGCCTGGCTAGGGTTGGAAGTGGAGCAACCAAGCTGTGAGGTTAAGAGATGGAAGGGATTGGTGCAGCCCGCCCGATTGATGGGTCAGAAGGTCTGGCAATGGGTCCAGATGCCAGGGCTGCTCCAGCAAATGATGTTGCAGGAACGGAAACCAAACTTGTCGGGGCCAGTAAGGGGCAATGAGGATCATCCTGGATCTCAAGGCAATTGCTTTCTGGACTAACTGAGTAATTAAGGGAAAAGAGGCAAAAGCATACAGAAGATCCCGGGGCCAATCGTGGACTACAGCGTCTCTGGGAGGGAGACCCGGAAGAGGAAAAAGGGTGAAGAAGTCCTGACACTTGCTGTTTTGAGGGGTTGTGAAAAGTTTGCAGCAAGGCTGACCCCACCTTCTGAATATTTGTTCCACTACTAGCTGGTTGAGAGACCACTCATAGGGCATGAGAATGGCCCTGCTCAATCTGTCCGCTATGACGCTGGACTTCCCGGGAATATGCGTTGCTACCAGAAACCGTTGAGAAGAGATCGCCCACTGCCAAAGTCTGGGCGCTTCCCGACATAGGGGGTAGGACCTGGTTCTGCCCTGCTTGTTGATGTACCACACTACAGACATATTGTCTGTCTGAATTGCAATCGTCCCGGTGGGTAGAGAGTCCTGAAGGGCCTGCAACGCCAAAATTACCGCTCTCATTTCCAAGACATTGATGCGCAGGTGACACTCGAAGGGTTGCCACGTGCCCTGGACTGTCCTGCACTGAAAATGCCCCCCCCCTATCAGGGAGGCATCCGTAGTCACGGTGGCAACCGGAGGGGGGAGAACAATAGGTCTGCCTTGGATCACCTGAGGCGAGACCATCCACCAAGAAAGGTGTCTCTTGCATGACTGAGTAATGATGGGAAGCTGCTGGAAGGACCACTGGGAAAAAAGCATCCACTGTAGTATCCGCATATGAAAATGAGCTAGGGGGAGCAAGGTGATTGTTGCTGCCATTAGACCAAGTGTTTTTAGTACAAATCTGGCTTGGACTCTGTCCTCCTGTAGTAGGATTTGGACATGGCTGCGAATGTTTGAAACTCTTTGTGTAGGTAGTTTTGCTGACAACTCCACCATGTTTAACACGGCGCCTATGAAGGTAATATGCTGACAAGGCGACAAGGCAGACTTTTCGAAGTTTATAGAGATGCCTAGCGCTTTGCACGTTTGTACAGCGTAATCCCTGGCTTGAAGTAGTTGGTGCCTGGTGGTGGCAGTAAGGAGCCAGTCGTCTAAATATGGAAACACCTGGAATCCTCGTCGTCTCAGGTGAGCCGCAACCACTGCCATGCATTTGGTAAACACCCTGGGGGCTGTGGTGAGGCCAAAGGGCAGGGCTCTGAATTGGTAGTGACTGGCTCCCAGCCAGATGCGGAGAAACCTTCTGGAGCGCCTGTTCATTTTGATATGGTAGTACGCATCCTGAAGATCCATAGAGCACATCCAATTGTCCTGACCCAGAAGGGGTAGAATGGACTGTAGCGTGACCATCTGGAATTTCATTCTTTGAACAGCGTTGTTCAGCCTGCTGACATCTAAAATAGGTCTCTAGTCCTCTGTCTTTTTTGGCACCAAAGAGAATTTGGAGTAGATTCCGGATCCTTGTTGGTCTGCTGGGACTGGCTGGATGGCTCTTTTCGACAGCAGCTTTGAAATTTCTGACGCTGCTTGATCTCTCAGACCGGGTGGAACGTCTGGAAGAGGCCCTTTTGGTTGTTGTGGGGTGTGGATGAAGGGGATTCTGTAACCCTTGGATATGATCGACCGTACCCATTTGTCTTGCATGAGGGAATGCCAGGCTTCTGGGTACAGTGAAAGTCTTCCCCCGACTGCCTCCGAAGGTGGACAGTCGGGCAGCTCCTCAGGGGTGCTGGAAGGGTTTGTCAGAGAAAGATTCTCTGCTACCCTGATTTTGCGGACCTCCCCTGCCACTAGGGCGGCGTCTGTTATTGTTCCCTCCTCTGCCTCTGGAGGGAAGCTCACCATGTGCGTCAGGCAGTACTCCCTGGGGTTTGCGGAACCACATCTTTCTGCCCTTTTGACCCTTAGGGTACGGTCTAGAAGGGGCGGAAAAACAGACTCCCACGGCAGAGAGAGTCTTGCCTTCCTGCTCGCACCTGGTCAATGTATCCTTCACTTGAGGTCTAAACAAGGCAGAACCGTCAAAGGGGGTGTTAGTGAAGGATGCCTTGAAGGGGTCAGCAAAGTTGCAAAGCCGCATCCAGGCGTGTCTCCTTAGAGCAACGCCCATGCCTGCAGCCCTATTCGCTCCATCGGCTGCATAAGAAATGAGCCGCATGGAGGAGTTGACAATTGAGTTCAGGGTCCCCAGCTGGGAGTTGATCTTCTCCTGAGACCCCACAGCTGTTGGGTCCTGTAAGGTATCACCCAGTTCTTTAAGAAGGTCTCTCTGAAGATGGGTGAAATGGCACAGGTAATTCAGCGACCGCATGGCAAAGGTCGCTGAAGAAAACATCCGCTTGCCATACCTATCCATAGTTCTAGATTCCTTATTAGGAGGATGGACAGGTACTGAAGGGTCAGCCAACTCCTTCTTAGTGGCTGCCGCCACCACCATGGCATCAACGGGGACGCCCTTAGAGAGAAACTGCTTGTTTGCAGGGGCTGTAATGAATTTTGTAGGCCTCCGGGGGGTTGATTCCATAGAATCCGGAGCCATCCATGCCTTCCGAGCCACCACCTCCATGAGTGGGTCGAAAGGCGGGGACACCCAGGAGGTGGAACGGCGAGAACCGAACGCGTCCAGGTACACCGACTCGTCCTCGGAAGGGTTGAGGGTAGACCAGTTCCCCCTCTGTTTAAGGATCTCTAGGATGTCAGAAAATTAGACATCCTCAGAGGGGGACCTTGGGGACCCTTCCAAATCATCCAGGTCAGTGTCAGATGTCACTGACTCCAGGGAGTCCACATGCTTCCTCTTGCATGTCCTCTTCCGAGGGGGCACCCCCGCAGGATCAGGGGAGGCCTCAGAAGAGGAGGATATGCCCAATGGGGCGACCTGGAGCATTGGTTCTCCACGCTTGGGTTTGGGAGGGTAGGCAGAGGCCGAAGCAGGCACCATGGAAGGAGGGGCCGATGGGGCCAACCGTGGTGCTGGTATAGGAGCCAGCACGCTCCTCATGACCTCAAAGGCGCCCCTATCAGGCAGAGAAGAGGGACCCAGCTCCGAAGAGATGAGAGCTCCTCCCAGCACTGAGAGGAATGGCTCCGAGGCCGATGTCGGGGCCGAACTCACCTGCGACGATGTTCCGAAAGGGAGAACAGGATCGGACAAGGGTCCGATGCCACTCGCCCCCTCGGAGCCGACGAGGGAGTCTCGGCGCCCGGATCCCTCCAGGGATGGAGCCAATGAAGGGATCAGTGCCGACGAAGTAACCGATAAGGGTGGAATCGGTTTCGACGCCCCCACGGTAGCAAGCCCGACTGCCTCCGGCTCTGAGCTCGAAGGAATAGTCGGAGGAGGAACTTGAGCAGGCATTGGGGTAGTCCCTGTCTGTTGAGATGGGCTATGCAATAATTGAGCCAGCGCCTGCCACTTCAAAAGCCTACTGACTACCCTCTTGAGGTCATGGTCTGAGAGCCTAGAAGACCTAGAGGAGTGAGACCTATGGCTCCGCTCCGACAGCAAGGGGGATTTCGGAGCTGATCTAACAGACTCCAGTGAAGGAGACCTGGAGCGCTTTCGACTTGGGGACTGCTCCGACACCAAAGTTGGAGCCGACTGAGGCCTCGATGTATCGGTTCCAGCCGGAACCGATGAGGCAGTAAGAGGACCGCTCGGCGCCGGCTCCGAACATGGAGCCGACGATTTGGCGGGCTTTGAAGGTTTTCCGGTGATAGGCTTGGACGGAGAACCTTCAGGCTTTAATAAGCCTCTGAGAATGAGCTTATTTCTGAGTTCCTGCAGGACTCTAGGGCTTAAAGCGTGACAGATGGAACAAGAGTCCTGCAGGTGCAGAGGGCTCAAACAATACACACAAGAAGTGTGACCGTCTGTCAGAGACATCTTCTGACAGCACGAGTCACACTTCTTGAATCCCGATACCTTGGTATCCTTGGACATGATACCACAGGGGGATACAGTAGTCTAAACACTTACACTAACACACGAAAAAGACACTCTCAACAAAAAATTTTTGTAAAGTAATAGTAAAAATGAGACAGAAATTCCACACACACACACTAAGGGGAATCTCTACTAACTACTAAAGGGAGGGTTAGAGGCCCGACCACCTTAGGGGTGGAAAAAAGGTAGGGAAAAACTACAGAAAAGGGGAGGAAAACCAGTCGCTATCTCTCTAAATACTAATTAAATAAACTACTGAGAAAAAATCTATCAAAAAACTAACTATAGATACAAAAATTTAAAATACGACCTGGAGCCGGTGAAAAATGCAACCTCGTAGCTGAAGCGGCAAACGAGATCTGGGTATATCACGCCTAGCATTATGAGACATAGTATAGCCTCGAGCCGGTAAAAATAGCTCTCGAGCTTTAGTATTAGGCCGAGTCGGAGCCGAGGTTCGGCTCCGAACCCATCCAGCAAGAATGAAGGCGAGATTGACAACTTAACATTAATGCTTTCATAATAATACAGTAGTTAGTACATAATACAAACAATTGTGTAAACAGTATACAGTGTCTCGAGTGAAAGGACAAGCCATTGTTAAACTTGTACAGAAATACAAATTACAAAGACAGTGTGCACAATATAAATTCAGAGACAGTATGTACATATATTGTCAGTGAAATGACAGGAAGGTATGTACTATTCCAGAAGTATGTACAATATGAGACTGCAGAGATTGCAGAGAGATGGAGGGAGTATAGTAGGAGGTTACAGTAGAGGAAATGGTGAGGTATAAGGAGGTAAGAAGAATTAGCCTGGTGAACAGTAGGAACAAATCCAGCATTTGGATAGGTAGTTCTTTAGTTGTTTGAACTCATGGTGGTGAGGATTTTGTGCGATGGGCTGTGGAAGGGTATTCCATAATTTGGCAATTTTGTGGGAGTAAAGGAAGTCGCCATGGTAGTTGTGAGAGCGGGATACCTTTAGCATTAGCTTGTTGGAGAATCTGAGGGATTGGATATTAGTTCTAGGTTGGACAAGGTTAGAGACAGCAGGGCGGTTGCTGTGTTGGTAGATTATTTTGTGGGCCATGGCCATTTGCTTGAGGGATAAATATTAGAGAGTTCTAGCCAGCTGAGTTGGGAGAGGGCAGAGCAGTGGTGAGTTCTGTACAGCTGACTGGTGGCAAACTTGGCTATTTTGTTGTAGCAGGATTGTAGGTTACTGATCTCAGTTTTATGTAGGTTTGTGAATATGTGAGAACCATAAAGGAGGGTGAAAAGTAGGTGCACCCGAGCAGTGGCTAGTCTGGCACTCTGAGTAAACTACGGTTTAGCCCTATAAAGGGTGCCAAGTTTGGCCTGAGCTTTCTTCATAGTTAGAGAAATATGCTTGTAAGATTTTAGATTCTCATCAACTGTGATGTCTAGAAGTTTAGTCTGGCTAGCGGGTTCAATTTTGGGTCCGTTTGAGTAAAGGATTGTGAGAGGGGACTGACCCGGTTTGGTTAATTTGTTTCTGAAGACTATAATCTTAGTTTTTTGGGTTAAGCATGAGTTGATGTTCTGAGAGGTATTTTTCTATGGCCTGAAAGGAGTACTGCATTTTTATTAAGTTCATGTGGCAAGGGAGCTGAGCATATACATCTGGAGTCATCAGCATACTGGACAATGTGTGCCAGGTGAATTACTGAGCTGAGGTTGTTAATAAATATGGTAAAGAGGAGGGGACCAAGAATGGAAACTTAGGGTACACCTACTGAGATGGAGAGCAGGGGGGAGAGACTGTTTGCCCATTTGGTTGCTTGCTGACTATGGGAAAGAACTATGGAACCAGGTTAGGGATGCAGTAATGAGGTCATAGGATGCAAGTTTGTCTAGAGGTAGTTGGTGAGAAACAGTTTCAAAGCCTTTGAACATGTCAAAAAAGATGGAAGAGACAGATTGACCGTCATTTAGGAGATGATTAATGGTGTTAGTGAAAGATATTAGAGCTGTGCTAGTACTATGTGTAGGTCAAAAGCCGTGCTGAGAGCTAAATTGCAGATTGTGACTAAGGAGGTGGTGAAGGAGCTGGTTGTGGATGCATTTTTCTAATATTTTTGCAAAGGGGGGGTGGCTACGGGTCAGTAATTTGTTAGTTCCCTGGAGGGTCCACCTTTGTGGAGGGGAATGATGTGGGATACTTTCCAGATAAGAGTGATATATTGTTCTGAAATGGAATGATTGATCGAGATGGATATCGGATAGGTGATAGAAGGTGCAGCGATCTTTAGAAATTCATTAGGGAGTTGGTCAGCAGCAAGACAGCAGGGTTTTAGCTTGGTTAGGAGTTTTTTTATATATCTGGTTTGAATAGTATTAAAAGTGAGGGGGTTGGGGTTGTCTGGGGTAGGAGTGGGAAGGGTAAGTGGCTGGATTGTCTGGGTGCCTAGTAGGGTGGTTATGGACCTAACAAAGTGGGAAATGAATTGGGTGGCTACAGGATCGGTGTTGTTGGAAGAGATAAGGGCAGGGTTTGGGGTATGATCGGGGCTAAGGAGGAAGTTAATACTCTGCCAGAATTTTTGGGGTTGTTTAAGTGTTTATGTCGACTGGTTCGGAAGTAGGTTTGTTTGTCCTTTTTGATTTGTTTATTAGCTACATTCCAAAGCGGTTTATATGCTAATAGGTTGGCTGTATCTTTGGTAGACTGGTAAGCTGACCATGCTTTATCTCTATGTTTAAGTACCAGTTTGGTGTCATTTGATAGCCAAAGTAGTTGCTTGGCTCTCTGGCGCACTTTTCTAGGGGTAGCAAAACTTTCAAGTATGTTAAGGTAGGTGTCGTTGAAATACTGGACAGCCAGGTCTAGTTGGAGGTGTTTAAGCAATGTCCAGTCACATTGTTGAAGTAACAGGTTAAAGGTATTACAAAAAACAGCCAGTTTACACAATGTCATGCAACTGCTAATGAAAGAATTTGAAACAATAATGAAGTATGGAGTTTGGCATAAAGTTCTGATTTTGATTTTCAGTATCCAAGAGAGAACTGGGCTGCGATGCTTGGTATGCCTACAGATGCTTGAGAGCAAATGCCCATAATGTTTGTGTAAGGAAGAACTGTTTGGATCAACAAACATCAGCTAATACTGTACAGGATGCCTGTTATGGTGTGGTCATCAGGTATGGTAGGCCATAGAAAGATTCACAAGAAACACAGAAATAGGACATTCAGAATGGGATCCTTGCACTTAATAACAGCTCTCTAGCTCCCCTGACACCATTTATACAATAGTGCACATATTGCAGAATCCATGTTAGTGGCACTGCATAAAATGGTGCAGTACAGGACCATTTTGTAATGGCAGCAATTGAAGTACTTATCACTTCATGGTCGGCAAACTTTGCTTTCTGTTTGCTGTCCCTCATACTAATCCTTCCATAGATAGTGCATTTTATAATTCTGTACTACCTTTCTAATGCATAGCTGTCTAGGCATAGATTCTGGAACTCACTGATTATAGTTCCACATTTATTCCTTCATACCTCATTTTCACATACACAAGGGAAGTGTCTATTTCTTCAGTTCAGGACAGAAGGTCCATATCGGCAGATGGCCTCCACTGTGTTTTCCTATACAATGTGCAGCCATCACTTTGTTTTATTTTAAAATTATTACAGTCAGACATCAAAGATGAAATGTGCACAGACAACAATGTAACTATATTTACTGGGTGCAGAGGCACTCTGTAAATGAAAATGACTGACTTGCTGACATTAGGTCATTATTCTGGATTTGCAGGACTAATATGATTTTTGTGAAGCAAGTCAGAATTCTTTACTCTGCTTACTGTTTTTGTGAAAAAAATTTGAAATAAATTTACTGCGGTCATTTTTGCTGCAATCAGACACTTTGAGGTAAGCAAAGTTAACAAAGGGGCTATAACTACTGCGTGGGAGAGGGAGATAACAGCGGATGAAAGTACCATACCGTCTTGTCATCTGCTCAATTTAAACAGTCAGTCTGGCTTTAAAAGACTAATGTGAATTTGTATGTATAATTAATTTGGAATACTTTACTGATTCTACTGTGTGTCTTTAAACAAAGCTGAACTACCTACTGTGGCCATTATTTTTATCACAATTAGATATCTGAGATGTGCTCAACTATAACTGATGGGTGGAGATTGTGCATGGAAAAAAGTAACTTACCTTCTTGTCATCTGCCAATTCTAAACAGACATCAATCTAGCTTTACTGGACTAGTATGCATTTGTATGAAGTGCTGCTATGCATTTGTGTGAAATAAACTTGAAATAAATTACAGGTCATTATTAATACAGATTTTTACCACACTCAAACATCTGAGGTTCACACATAATTGCTGGGTATGGAGGCTGCACATGGATGAAAATGACTGACCCTGCTGTCATAGTCAAATTAAACATTCGTCTGATTTTGTAGGATTAACATGCATTTGGTTAAAGCAAATTAAAATACTTTGTTGTGATAATTTCTTATCCAAGTCAGATGCGTACAGTGTGCCGTCAGTTAAGTGCCTGTAACCGAGGAATATGGACAGTGGTGGATTATAATGACTGCAGTTCGAGAGATCTTTTACAGCTGAAAAGTTTTGAAATGGGTAATTCTGTTATTACTGGTTGGTTGCTGGAAAACATGTTCAAAATTACAAATTTCAAGCACATTCAAACAAAGTTTGTTTTATTACAAAATAAATGTAATTTAAAATAATCTTACAGAAAAATATACATGTAATACAGTCAAGAAGATGAATACAAAAGAACAAGTTCTTTTATGCATGGTCCTAAAAACGTAAACTTTATTCCACACTGGGTGAACCTATCACATTGCCTTTTCCAGCTTGAAAGAGGTGGATGTATGTGAAGACCACTGTGGAGTAGCTGGATGTAAGACAAAGCTCTAAAAAAGATTTCTTAGCTAAGAGATGGCACTTGAAATAAGGGCATTTTACCTCAATATCAGGAAATGGAACTGATTCTAGAGCTGACAATGAGAGAACCTTGGAGCTAACTGGATACTTAGGATGACGTTTCTTCTCCTTATCATGCTCCTTCCTTGTTGCACTTTTTTTCTTCTTCTTGTCTTCCTTTCCCCTCCCCACACACATCTTTTTCTTTAGTTTGTTCTGCTTTGAAGAGGGGGAATCCTTAACAGAGAAGATCTGACTAGGCCTGGTGGCTGATCAACATCCAGCTGCTTTTCAGCCAGAATGCTCAAAGGTACTGATCCTAATTACATGACATACCATCACTAAGCCCTGTACAGTTCTGGCAGACCTCAACAGCACATTTAGTACTTAAGCAATACAGAAAAAAAGGCAATCATCTGTAGTTGAATTCTGTTTGATGCCACAGAAAAAAATAATCTTCCAACTGTACACAAAAAGTACAGTTGTGCACACTTTCCATAAATGTAGATGTTTGAGTGTATTCACTGTTGCAGCCATCACAGTTGGGTTATCCCTGCCAGGGAGCCCTCAGCCAGCCCAAATACCAGAGGCTTAGTATTTCTGCATCGGTTGCTCTTGCTTCAGAACTGACTTCAGGTTGTCAGTAGTATAAAGCAAAGCAGCCGACACCATTACATCAGTTTTTCTTGCCCTGTCAGGAGCCCCCAAGTGGGAGCCAGGTTATGGTGGAAGAACCCCACCAGTAGAAAGTAAATACCAAAATGTCCCTTGTAAGGAGAGAGAGAGGC
Organism: Protopterus annectens; assembly: GCF_019279795.1. Taxonomy (NCBI): domain Eukaryota; kingdom Metazoa; phylum Chordata; order Ceratodontiformes; family Protopteridae; genus Protopterus; species Protopterus annectens. The sequence continues at coordinate 896,925,936 of NC_056747.1, read as the reverse complement.
AGAGAGAGAGAGAAAAAAGAGGGGGATGGAGGGAGGGAAACCAAGACTGCAACAGTGAATACACTCGAACATCTACATTTATGGTAAGTGTACACACCTGTACTATGTTCTTCATGTTTCACTGTTGCAGTCATCACATTTGGGTTGATTCCCAAAGCTGAGGAAAAGGGTGGAGGCAGTCAAGGAGACTAAGGGCTGGCAAGGATGCCCTGCAAGACTGCAGTGGCAAAGCCTGCCCTGGATTTGGAGAAGATAAGAAGGTGGTAATGTTTGGTGAAAGTGTGAAGAAATGTCCAGGTGGCACCCTCCAGGATGTCCCTGGTGGGGACTCCTCTGAGGAAAGCTGCACAGGTGGAGGCTGCTCTGGTGGAGTGAGTCCTGACACCCTTAGGGAGAGGTTTTCCATGTTGCTTGCAACAGAAATGGATGCAGTGTGCTATCCATTTAGAAATTGTTTGTTTGGAGATGGCTTTTCCCTCTGCCCCTGCAGCAAAGCTAACCAGCAATTGATCAGACTTTCTGAATGATTTAGTCCTGTCTAGATAGAATCTGAGCTGTCTGTGCCAATCTACAGGATGCAGGATGCTTTCCCCCTTGTTCTGTGGGTTAGGGAAAAAGGTGGGCAAATGAATGGCTTGCTTGAGAGCCTCACTGGACACCACTTTGGGCATGAAGGATGGGTTAGTCCTGAGGGAAACCCTGTCAGCATGGAAGATGATGAAGGGCTCCACAGCCATGAGTGCTTGCAGCTTGGAGACCCTTCTGGCTGAAGTGATGGCCAGAAGAAAAGCAGTCTTCCAAGAGAGAAATTTTAACTCTGCTGAAGATGCTGGTTCGAAGGGGAGCAGTGTGAGCTTTTCCAACACAAAGTTAAGGTCCCAAGCTGGGGTAGGTGCTCTTCTGGGTGGCCTCAAGTTGCTAGCCCCTCTTAGGAATTGTTTGATCAGAGGGTGTGAGAAAAGGGACTGTTTGGTGGGGAAATGACCACAGATACCAGAGGCATGAATTTATTAAGGAAAAAGAGAGACCACTGTGTTGCAGGTCAGCTAGGTAATCCAGGATGAGGGGGAGGGAAGGTTGTGCCATATCGGCTCCCTTAGCCTGAATCCAGGTGCAGAACCTTTTCCATTTGTCAGCATAAGACTTTCTAGTGCTAGGGCATCTGGCCTCACATATAACATCTAGTACCTATTTACTGAAGTTGGCAGATTGATCAGTGGTTAGGGAATAAGCCAAGCTGCCAAACTGAGGGTCTGCAATTGGGGATGCATGAATTCTCCTTCCCTCTGGGTCAGGAGGGTTGGGGTCTGAGTGGGATGCCATGGGGGTAGTGGGGACAGGCTGCACAGCAGATGGTACCAGTGCTGGCGAGGCCAGTCTGGAGCAATAAGAATTATCCTTGTTTTTTCCTCCCTTATTCCGAGCAGTAGCCAGGTAATGAGAGGTAGTGGAGAAAAGGCATAGACCGACAGATTGACCCAGGGGAAGGACAGGGCATCCACTTTCCAAGCCACGCACTGATGCTCTCTGGTGCAGAACCTGCTGAGCTCATAGTTGGTGTGGGAGGCAAAGAGGTCGACATTCGGGGTACCCCATTTCTGAGTTATTAGGGTGAAGGTTATTTCTTTCTTGCTGCCACTTGTGTGGGTCCAGAAGATTTCTGCTCAAGTGATCTGCCAGAGACTGTGATAACAGGTGTAGTTGCATGGCAGAGGCTGTGTGCCAAAGGGTCATGGCCAGCCTGCACAGAGGGTAGGAGCGAGTCCCTCCATGCTTGTTGATATACCACATAACAGTGGTGCTGTCCGTTTTGATCAGGAGAGCCCCTGGGGAGAGAAAGGGCCTGAAAGCTGTCAATGTGTGCTAGACAGCTAACATCTCTTTCTGGTTGATGGGCAGATGGATTTGCTGTGGGCTCCTTTGGCCCTGTATGCACCTGCCGTCCTGGTGTGCACCCCAGGCATAGTCTGATGCATGTGTGGTGAGGGTCTGGGCAGCTGGGAGTGGTGAGAAAGGTAGTCGCTTGTTGTGGGAGCATGCTGCTGCCCACCAAAGAAAATTTTTCCTGAGGCAAGGTATCATGGGTATGAGAGTTTCCAGGTCTTGAGAGCGTTGACACCAAAGGCGTTTTAGGTACCACTGTAGTTTCCTCATATGCAGTCTGGCATATGGAATGAGTAGAATGCAAAATGCCATGAACCCTAGAGCTTGCAGGATTTTCCTTGCAGATAACTGGGGTCTGGTGGCTAGTTGAGAGAAGTAGGCTGTCAGGTAAGTTTGGTTTTCTGGTGTAAGGAATGCCATCTGGGATGCTGTGTCTGGGCTTGCTCCCAGGAATATAATCCTTTGGGTTGGTACTAGTCTGGATTCCTTTTTGTTGACAGTGTACCCTAGGGAGGTCAGTAGGGACTTTACAAAGGCCAGGTGCAGCTTTTCCTGTCTGCATGAATTAGGCAGTCGTCTAAATATGGGTAAATTTGGATATTCCTTTGTCTGCAAAAGGCAATGGCTGGAGCCAGAGATTTTGTGAAAACTCTGGGAGCAGTAGATAAGCCAAAGGGAAGTGTAGAGAAAGTACAGTTGTGTACACTTACCACAAAAGTAGTTGTTAGAGTGTATTCACTGTTGCAGTCATTACATTTGGGTAATCTGTTGGTAGGTTGCCCTCAAGTCAGCCTGATTAACAAAGTCTTGGGTCCTGCGTCGATTGCTGTCCCTCCCTCCATGACGTCAGGTCGTCAGGGGTATAAAACATGCAGCCAACACCATTACATCAGTTTTTCTTGCCCCAGATGTCAGGTGCCCCCCAAATGGGAAGCAATATATATATACATAATTTAAAACACAAAAATATACCTCCAAACAAAAGCAAATACACCAAAAAGGCTTTTAAGCATAGTAAAAGAAAGCAGGGGTATAGTAAGAGAAAACAGGGGCTGGAGGGGAGGGTAATTAGGACTGCAAAAGTGAATACACTCGAACATCTACATTTATGGTAAGTGTACACAACTGTACTATGTTCATCATGTTTCACTGTTGCAGTCATTACATTTGGGTAGATTCCCAAAGCAATGGTTGGGAGGATGGATTTATACAGCATTAAGACCAGCTATAAAGCCCTGCAAAGCAGCAGTGGCAAAGCCAGCTCTGGATTTAGAGAAAATTGGTAAGTGGTAATGCTTGGTGAAAGTATGAACTGAACTCCAGATAGCAGCTTCTAGAATATCTCTCGTAGGAACACCTCTGAGAAAGGCTGTTGAAGTAGATGCAGCCCTGGTGGCATGAGATCTGATCCTCTGGGGGATAGGTTTTCCATGGTGCTTATAACAGAAATTAATACAATGGCTTATCCATTTAGAAATGGTTTGCTTTGAAATAGCCTTCCCCTCTGCCCCTGCAGCAAATGCTACCAGCAGTTGTTCAGATTTTCTTCGAGATTTAGTCCTGTCCAAGTAGAATCTAAGTTGTCTGTGTACATCCAATGAATGCAGAACTGGCTCCCTTGTTCTGTGGATTGGGAAAGAAAGTTGGCAAATGAATGGACTGATTAAGAACCACACTGGAAACCACCTTGGGCACGAATGATGGATTGGTCCTGAGAGACACCCTGTCCGCATGAAAGATGATGAAAGGCTCCACTGCCATAAGGGCCTGTAATTCAGATATCCTTCTAGCTGAAGTGATTCTAAAAGGAAGGCTGTTTTCCAGGAAAGACATTTTAAGTCTGCAGTAGCAGCTGGCTCAAAAGGAGGTAGAGTGAGTTTCTCGAATACAAAGTTAAGGTCCCAGGCAGGGGTTGGAGCTCTCCTGGGTGGTCTCAAGTTTTTGGCCCCGCTGAGATACTGTTTTAGAAGAGGATGACAGAGGGGGGGGGGGTTCTGTGTTGTAGTGAGCTGAAATGGCTGAAGCATGGATTTTTATGGAAGAAAAAGACAGGCCCTTGTGAAGCATCTCAGTTAAGTATTGCAAAATCTGAGGTAAACTGGGCACTGCTGTCCTCATCCCTTGAGACTGATTGCAGGCACAGAATCTTTTCCATTTGTCAGCATAAGATTATCTAATACTAGGTCTTCTAGTCTCCAAAATGACGTCCATCACAGGTTTGCTGAGGGATGCTAAGGGGGAATTTAAGTGATTAGCCAAGCTGCAAGATTCAATGTTTGGAGCTGAGGGTGCAGAATTTGGTTCTCCTGCTGAGACAGTAAGGAAGGTGTCTGAGGCAGGTGCCACGGTGAAATGTGTGACACACTGCGCAGGAGTGGGTACCAGTGTTGGCGATGCCAGTCCGGAGCGATCAAAATCATTTTTGGTTTGTCCTGTTTGACTTTTAGTAGAACTTTGGAGAGCAGAGGCAGAGGGAGAAAGGCATAGACTGACACAGCATCCACTTTTCAGGCTGTTTTGTGATGAGTTCTTGTGCAAAATTTGTCCAACTGGTAGTTCTGGGGTGAGGCAAAAAGATCTATGTCTGGGCTCCCCCCATTTGCATGTCAACATGTTGAAAATCCATGGTTCCAGTTTCCATTCGTGTGGGTCCATGAGATTTCTGCTTAGTTCGTCTGCCAGAGCATTCAGCTTTCCAGGCAGGAATTGAGCTTGTAGTTGTACTTGGTAGCTCAAGGCCGTGTTCCACAATGCCATGGCTAGTCTGCAGAGGGGGTAGGAATCTGTACCCCCCTGCTTGTTTATGTACCACATAACCATGGTGTTGTCCATCTTTATTAGTAATTGTCCTGGATGAAGCTAGTCCTTCTGTACAGCTAGCATTTCTTTTTGATTGATATGAAGGTGCATTTGACTTGGGCTCCATCTGCCCTGAATCCATTTCCCTGCCAGATGAGCCCCCCATGCATAGTCTGATGTGTCTGTAGTTAGGGTTTGGGTGGCAGGGGGTGGTGTGAATGGCAGTCCCTTGTTTTGGTGGCAGGCCTCTGCCCACCACAGGAACTCTAGGTGGAGAACCTTGAAAGCATCTGTCGAGGCCAGAATGGGGCAATGAGAATCATTCTGCACCCCAACTGAGAGGCTTTCTGAAGAACTTGGAGCATCAGAGGCAAAGGGGGGGTAAGCGTAAAGGAGACCGGGGGGCCAAGCATGCACCAGAGCGTCTCTTGGGGTATCTCCGGGAGGTGGGATTAGAGCGAAAAAACTGTCGCACTTGGTGTTTGAGGGAGACGCAAAAAGATCGCACCAAGGAGTTGCCCACCGTGCGAAGATGCGTTTCGCTACCTGAGCATTGAGAGACCACTCGTAAGGGGAGAGAATGGTGCGACTGAGTTTGTCCGCCAGGATGTTGGACCGACCCGAAATATGAGTTGCAATGAGAAAGCGGTTGGTGGAGATTGCCCATTCCCACACTCTCATGGCTTCTCGACAAAGGGGATAAGACCTGGTTCCCCCCTGTTTGTTGATATACCAGACGACAGACATGTTGTCCGACTGAATTGCAATAGTTCCCAAGGGAAGAAAGGCCTGTAGTGCTTGCAACGCTAAGAGCACTGCTCTCATCTCTAGAACATTGATATGCAGTAAGGTCTCGAATCGCTCCACGTGCCTTGGACCGTCCGGCCTGCAATGCCCCCCACCCGAGGCGGGAGGCGTCCGTGGTCACCGTGGCGAGAGGGGGAGAAGCACAAAAGGGGCGGCCTCCGTGGAGATCTGGTGAGTGGAGCCACCACAGGAGGGACCGCTTGCAAGCTTTGCTGATCGCAATGGGATGATGCATAGGAAGAGCAAGATAAGACCATTGAACAAGGAGTGTCCATTGAAGGACCCGCATATTGAACCTGGTGAGAGGAAGAAGAGCTATTGCTGCTGCCATGGACCCTAGAGCCCTCAGGACCAACTCCACCGGAACTGAGCTGGAGTGGAGAATGGCCCGCACCTGGAGCTGCAGATTCTGAATTCTGTCCGCAGTGAGGAAGGCTCTTAACCGTCTCATGTCTAACCTGGCACCTATAAAATCTATGAACTGCGTAGGGGCTAGGTTGGACTTTTCTGTATTTATTGTGATGCCCAGACGGGGAGCTAGATGGAGAAAGGAATCTCGCGCCAATAACAGTAGATGCCTTGTTGGAGCGGTGAGAAGCCAGTCGTCCAGGTAAGGAAGACCTGCACCCCTGAAGCCTCAGGTGGGCCGCTACCACTGCTAATACCTTGGTGAACACCCTGGGGCTGTGGTGAGACCAAAGGGAGGACCCGAATTGGTAGTGACTGGCTCCCAGCCGGAAGCGGAGAAACCTCCTGGAGCGCCTGTCCATTAGGATATGGTAGTACGCGTCCTTGAGGTCTATAGAGCACATCCAGTGATTTTCTCCCAGAAGGGGGAGAATAGACTGTAAGGTAACCATTCGGAACTTCTCCTTGGGAACTGCCAGGTTCAAGAGTGAAAGGTCTAGAATTGGTCTTAGATCCCCCGTCTTTTTGGCACTAAAGAACCTGGAGTAGAACCCTGATCCGATCTGGTCTGGGGGGATGGGCTGGATGGCTCTTTTCTTTAGCAGATGGCCAATTTCTGCTAAGGCGGCCTCCCTCTGACCGGGTGGAACGTCGGGGAGGGACTTCAATTTTGGAAGGTGATGAAATGGGATGCGGTAACCTCTGGATATGATGCGGAGGACCCAGCGGTCTGACGTTATGGACTCCCATGCCGCTAGGTGCTCAGAACGTCCCCGACTGCCTCCAGAGTGGAGCAGCCGGGCAACCCTTCAGGGCTGCTGCGGGCGTTCAGAGAAGGGTTCTCTGGACCCGAAGTTCCTGGGAGCCCCTCTGCCCCTGGGGCGGCGTCCTCCCTGTCCTCCTCTGCCACGGAAGGACTGGTTGTCCGGAGCGGGTTGGGACTGCTGCGACTTCCGGAACCACATCTTCTTCTGGCCCTTTTGGTTCCTAGAATAGGGCCTCTGGGGCACAGAGAAGCGGATTCCGACGGCAGACAGCGTCTTCCTGTCCTTTTCGCTCTGGGTCAAAGTATCACGAACAGATTTGCCAAAAAGGGCAGAACTATCGAAGGGAGCATTCGCAAATGACGCCTTGAAGGGCTCCGTGAAATCGCAATGACGGAGCCAGGCCTGACGTCTAGTAACTAGGCCTGTTCCTGCGGCTCTAGTGGCTCCCTCCGTAGCATGGGACAGTAGCCGCATAGAGGTATTAGTCACTGACCTGAGAGTGGCCATACGGGTGGAGTGCAACAATTTGTCCTCCTCCGACATGGACTCTGGGGGGGATGCAGCGTATTCCTTGATAAGATCGCGCTGCATCCTAATAACATGTGCCAGGTAGTTCAGCGCCCTCACTGAAAAGGTCGCTGAACTAAACATCCGCTTCCCCAAGCGGTCCATCATCCGAGACTCCTTGCTCGGGGGGTGGACTGAGGGGCTCTCCTGAGCAAGTTCCCTCTTGGTGGCTGCCGCCGTCAACATGGCATCTACCGGAGGCCCTTTACTCCAGTGGGCACGGTCAGCCGGGGGACTAAGTATACGGTCAGGCCTTTTTGGGATTGGCTCCACGGTGTCCGGGTCCTTCGCCCTGGTGGTAATCAGGTCCACCAGGGGGTCGGCAGGAGGTGACACCCAAGAGATAGACGGGCCCGCTTCAAATGCCTCCAAGAACACGGACTCGTCCGAGGAAGACTTGGGGGCAGACCACCCCTTATGCATTTCCATGATGTCTCCAAAGGAGACATCCTTGGGGATGATCTTGGGGAGCCTTCCCTTCCTCCAAGTCCGTGTCTTCTGTGAGAGACTCGGGAGTCTATGTGCCTCCTTTGCACGTATGCTTGCGAGGGGCATCCTCGGGGCTGTCAGAAGATCCTTCGCAGCAGTGTCATGTTCCAAAGGAACAACTTGGGGCAAAGGAGCGGGCTGTCCCAGTGGCCGGATGGTGGAAGCCTGGCCCAGTGCAGATGGGCGGGCGGAGCGAAGCAAGTGCTGGGGTCCGGAAACCCTCAACAGGGCCCTCTCCACTACATCAAAAGCCGAGGGGAGCCGACCTCGACCAAAGGATCCGATCGGCTCCCCTAGGATCCGAAGAGTGGATCGGAGCCGGCATCAAGCACTCGGATCCGAGGGACAGTGCGCTCCTGACACGGACGGCGCCAAGGAGCACTGATCCCCAGATCCAAGCTCGGATCCAGGCTCTGAGAGGTCGGATCCGAGCACTCGAGGGCAGGGTCGGATCCGGCACCCAGTACTATCGGGCGCTGACCCACCGGCTCCGAAGCTGCTTGGCTCCAACTGCTCAACCCGGGTAGTGGGTCGGAGAAGGAGCTATAGGTTTAAAAGGGTCGAGCTCCCCAGAGGGGAGGCAAGAGCACTCCCATCTGCATCTGGGCCTGGATGAACCTTCTCATCATCCGGTCCAGATCAGCATCGATAAACTATCAGATCTCGACGAGGCTACCGAGGTAGGCCTTGAGTGCCTCCTCGATAGCCTCGGCGGAGATCGGGTCTCCTCCTCCTCAGGTCCCGGTGAAAAGCACACAGGAGACCGGGCCGAGGAGGGGAGAACCAGCAGATAAGGAGGCCGGAGGAGAAGCCCGCTTGGCAGGGGCGAAACAGAGGTCTCGCCCGCGCTTATGGTGCTTCTCCCTCCGGTCCTTCTTTCTTGCTTCCTCTCTTCCAAACCACTAGAGGGAGGTTGAGTCCCAGGTGGAGGAGGGGAGCGGGAGAGGAGGAACCATAGACACGGCACCCCCGAGGAGCGGAAGCTGGAGCGAGTCCGGGGCAAAAGTCCCGCCAGGACCAGCTTAGACCTCCGCTCCTTCAATGCCCTGGGGTTGAACCCTGCACAAATGGAACATCCAGAAGTGAGGTGTTCAACCCCAAGGCATCAAGACCGAGTGTGGCCATCAGCAGGGGAAAGCTTATGGCCACACTCGGAGCACTTCGAAAAAACAGCCTTAGGTTGTTCAGACATCCTAAAGACACTAGTTTTTTTTTTTTTTTACTTTAATTAGTCTAAAAGTAAAGGCTAACTAGCCAAACAAACACAGGCCCAAACACACACTACGCACCAGTGAGGGGAGGGAAACTAAAAGTTATAAAAGTTAATAAAACTAAACAACTTTAAGTTATAATAAGGGAAACCTATAACTTTCACACAAACTGACTGAAAAAACCTTAAATTTAACACTTAAATTAGCAGAAATAACACTTAGCTGTAGAGCTCTCAGAAACCAATCTGGTCACCAGCGCGGCAAACTAGATCTGGGGTCATGTAGGGAGAGCAGGGCATTATGGGTGAGGGGAGGAGCTGAGAGCTCGGATCCATAGCTGGAAAACCATGCCGGTTCGGATCCGATATCAGATCCATAACCCACAGGTTCCACAGGTTGCAGACAAATGAATCTCCTACTTCAGATGTTTGGTTTTCTGGTGTAAGGAATGCCATCTGGGATGCTGTGTCTTTGCTTGCTCCCAGGAATATAATCCTTTGGGTTGATACTAGTCTGGATTCCTTTTTGTTGACAGTGTACCCTAGGGAGGTCAGTAGGGACTAAGGCCAGGTGCAGCTTTTCCTGTCTGCATGAATTAGGCAGTCGTCTAAATATGGGTAAATTTGGATATTCCTTTGTCTGCAAAAAGCAATGGCTGGAGCCAGAGATTTTGTGAAAACTCTGGGAGCAGTAGATAAGCCAAAGGGAAGTGTAGAGAAAGTACAGTTGTGTACACTTACCACAAAAGTAGTTGTTAGAGTGTATTCACTGTTGCAGTCATTACATTTGGGTAATCTGTTGGTAGGTTGCCCTCAAGTCAGCCTGATTAACAAAGTCTTGGGTCCTGCGTCGATTGCTGTCCCTCCCTCCATGACGTCAGGTCGTCAGGGGTATAAATCATGCAGCCAACACCATTACATCAGTTTTTCTTGCCCCAGATGTCAGGTGCCCCCCAAATGGGAAGCAATATATATATATATACATAATTTAAAACACAAAAGTATACCTCTAAACAAAAGCAAATACACCAAAAAGGCTTTTAAGCATAGTAAAAGAAAGCAGAGGTATAGTAAGAGAAAAACAGGGGGCTGGAGGGAGGGTAACCAGGACTGCAAAAGTGAATACACTCGAACATCTACATTTATGGTAAGTGTACACAACTGTACTATGTTCATCATGTTTCACTGTTGCAGTCATTACATTTGGGTAGATTCCCAAAGCAATGGTTGGGAGGATGGATTTATACAGCACTAGGACCAGCTATAAAGCCCTGCAAAGCAGCAGTGGCAAAGCCAGCTCTGGATTTAGAGAAAATTGGTAAGTGGTAATGCTTGGTGAAAGTATGAACTGAACTCCAGATAGCAGCTTCTGGAATATCCCTGGTAGGAACACCTCTGAGAAAGGCTGTTGAAGTAGATGCAGCCCTGGTGGCATGAGATCTGATCCTCTGGGGGATAGGTTTTCCATGGTGCTTATAACAGAAATTAATACAATGGCTTATCCATTTAGAAATGGTTTGCTTTGAAATAGCCTTCCCCTCTGCCCCTGCAGCAAATGCTACCAGCAGTTGTTCAGATTTTCTTCGAGATTTAGTCCTGTCCAAGTACAATCTAAGTTGTTTGTGTACATCCAATGAATGCAGAATCCGCTCCCCCTTGTTCTGTGGATTGGGAAAGAAAGTTGGCAAATGAATGGACTGATTAAGAGCCACACTGGAAACCACCTTGGGCACGAATGATGGATTGGTCCTGAGAGACACCCTGTCCGCATGAAAGATGATGAAAGGCTCCACTGCCATAAGGGCCTGTAATTCAGATATCCTTCTAGCTGAAGTGATTCTAAAAGGAAGGCTGTTTTCCAAGAAATACATTTTAAGTCTGCAGTAGTAGCTGGCTCAAAAGAAGGTAGAGTGAGTTTCTCGAATACAAAGTTAAGGTCCCAGGCAGGGGTTGGAGCTCTCCTGGGTGGTCTAGTTTTTGGCCCCGCTGAGATACTGCTTTAGAAGAGGATGACAGAAGAGGGGGGGGTTCTGTGTTGTAGTGAGCTGAAATGGCTGAAGCATGGATTTTTATGGAAGAAAAAGACAGGCCCTTGTGAAGCATCTCAGTTAAGTATTGCAAAATCTGAGGTAAATTGGGCACTGCTGTCCTCATCCCTTGAGATTGATTCCAGGCACAGAATCTTTTCCATTTGTCAGCATAAGATTATCTAGTACTAGGTCGTCTAGCCTCCAAAATGACATCCATCACATGTTTGCTGAGGGATGCTAAGGGGGAATTTAAGTGATTAGCCAAGCTGCAAGATTCAATGTTTGGAGCTGAGGGTGCAGAATTTGGTTCTCCTGCTGAGACAGTAAGGAAGGTGTCTGAGGCAGGTGCCACGGTGAAATGTGTGACACACTGCGCAGGAGTGGGTACCAGTGTTGGCTATGCTAGTCCGGAGCGATCAAAATCATTTTTGGTTTGTCCTGTTTGACTTTTAGTAGAACTTTGGAGAGCAGAGGCAGAGGGAGAAAGGCATAGACTGACACAGCATCCACTTTCCAGGCTGTTTTGTGACGAGTTCTTGTGTAAAATTTGTCCAACTGGTAGTTCTGGGGTGAGGCAAAAAGATCTATGTCTGGGCTCCCCCCATTTGCATGTCAACATGTTGAAAATCCATGGTTCCAGTTTCCATTCGTGTGGGTCCATGAGATTTCTGCTTAGTTCGTCTGCCAGAGCATTCAGCTTTCCTGGCAGGAATTGAGCTTGTAGTTGTACTTGGTAGCTCAAGACTGTGTTCCACAATGCCATGGCTAGTCTGCAGAGGAGGTAGGAATGTGTACCCCCGTGCTTGTTTATGTACCACATAACCATGGTGTTGCCCATCTTTATTAGTAATTGTCCTGGATGAAGCTAGTCCTTCTGTACAGCTAGCATTTCTTTTTGATTGATATGAAGGTGCATTTGACTTGGGCTCCATCTGCCCTGAATCCATTTCCCTGCCAGATGAGCCCCCCATGCATAGTCTGATGTGTCTGTAGTTAGGGTTTGGGTGGCAGGGGGTGGTGTGAATGGCAGTCCCTTGTTTTGGTGGCAGGCCTCTGCCCACCATAGGAACTCTAGGTGCAGGCAAGGTATGATAGGAATCATTGTTTCCAGGCTGTGACAATGTTGACTCCATAAACTTTTTAAGTACCACTGAAGTTTCCTCATATGCAGTCTTGCATATGGAATTAGAAGAATGCAGGAGGCCATGAACCCCAAGGCTTGCAGTATTTGCCTTGCAGATAGCAGGGTCTTTGTGCCACTTGTTTGAAGTAAGTCACCAAATGAATTTGCTTTTCTGGCATAAGGAAAGCCATCTGTGCAGTTGTGTTCAAGCTTGCACCCAGGAATGTAATTTTTTGAGAGGGTATCAGCTGAGATTTCTTTTCATTTATGGTGTACTCTAGACAGGTTAGAACTCTTTACAAACGCCAGATGTTTTAGAAGAATGGCCTGGTTTTCTGCCTGAATTAGACAATCGTCCGGGTATGGATATATTTGAATATTTTTTTGCCTGCAAAAAGCAATTACTGGAGCCAGGCACTTTGTGAATACCCTGGGAGCAGTAGACATGCCAAAGGGCAGTGCAGAGAACTGATAATGCATGCAGCCTGCTTTGAAGCATAGTTATCTTCTGCAAGATTCCCTGATTGGAATATGCAGGTAAGCCTCTTTTAAATCTAGAGTTGCCAACCAGGTATCCTTGCCTAGCATAGGAAGTAACTGGTGAAGCGTCAGCATCTTGAATTTTGGAATGTCCAGAAAGGTGTTTAGAGTAGACAGGTCCAGAATTGGACGCCATGATTTGTCTTTTCTGGGTACCAGGAAAAGTCTGGAATAGAAACCTTGTCCATTTTCCTCTTCTGGTACTAGTTGAATTGCCCCCATGTTTAGGAGAGAAAGTACTTTTCTTAGCCTCTGCCCACTGATTTGGGGGCAGGTCTGGCCACCCATTTGGAGGTGGCAGAGTGTGGAAATGAAATCTGTATCCCTGGGACACTATATTTAAAGCCCATTTTTCCTGGGTTATAAGTTGCCTGTTGCTTGAAAGAAGAGCCAGTTTTCCCCCCAAAGGGGCAACTAAGAGGTAAATGCTTGGTAATTTTAAAGGGAAGTCACTGAGACGGTTTACCATAGGGTGGTGCCTTGGTGTTTCCAGATTTGGAAGTGGAAGCACCCCATTGCTTACTTCTGAAAGTCCCTTGGGACTGAAACCTGGTGCTTTTGGAATGTCTGGATTTGGTTGGAGTGGCTCTGGAAGGAGCTGGAAAGGACCAGTTCTTAGTAGGCCAGTGCCTACTAAATCTAGGAGGTTGTACTTGTAAGAAATCTTTCACAGTTTGCATAGATTTAGCTTTATCTTCCATATTTTTTAGAACTTCTTCAGCCTTATTGCTAAACAGGCGGTCCTGCTATAAAGGAGCATCCAAAAGTTTTGCTTTAACATGATCAGGCAGAGATTGCTCCTTAAGCCAAGCATGCCTTCTAAGCACAGACCCAGTAACAGCAGCCCTGCAAGAGGCCTCTAAAGAATCAAAACCACATTGAAAAGAACATTTGCCAACTTGTTCAGCTGAATGCAATAAATCCTGTGAATCTTTATTCTCCACACAGTCATAAATCAACATCATTTTCTGTTTAAGCAGTCCCATGATATGCTGTTGATATTTTAGCAAATGGAATTGACAGTTTAAAGCCCTGATTGCTAAGGTTGAAGAAGTATAATCCTTTTTACCCCATCTATCCAGTGCCCTGGAGTCTCTATCAGAAGGGGTAGGATTTTTAGCAGTAGAAGCCTTAATGCCCTAGGGTCCCTGAGAAATGGTTTCAGGGTCTGCAACAGGATTCTTGAAAAGGAATTTGTGGGACTCAGGAACCCTGTAGTGCCTGTCTGGTTTGCTAGGGGCTGGAGGCAAGGAATCAGGGGCCATACTGGATTCCGAAAACACATAATCAACAATGTCTAGTACAGGAGGTACAGCCAAAGGCCTATGCTGAGGAAGAAGGAGGAAATCCCTAAGCCTCTTTTTGGATTCAGAGAAATCCTGACTTTCCCAGTGGAAATGTTCCCTTAAGGTATGTAAAGTTTCCCCAAAAGAGAAATCCTCAGGAGGAGAGGCACAGGGAATGGAATCCTCTGCATCACAGTCCTCATAAGTAGGTATGGATAAATCCAGATCATAAGAAGTGTCAAAAGAAACAGAGTCCTGTCCAGAAGATTCTTAATCATGTTCAATCCTAGGTTCATAGGTTGGTACTAGGCTATCAGCCCTAGGGCCTATACAAGCTTAGCCATAACAATTTCCTGGTTTATTTCTTCCCACACTATTTACTTCCCTTGTTCAGCTGAATGCAATAAGGCCTCTTGGGGGGGGGGGGGGTTGACTACCCCTGATTAGAGTAATTAAATCTTCAGACATTTTGATCATTTGATTTTTAGGCATAGGGGCCCTGAACACGTGGCCTGGGCGTCATTTTTTTTAGACATAGATCGGGACTTAGGCCTTAGTACTGAAGCTGGAGTCAGTTTAATATGCAAATCTGTAGGCCTGAATACACCCTCAGAAGCAGGTGCCTGCTCAGTGGCTCCGGACCCATCCAAGGTAGAGACATCCATGGGTTCCATATGTGAAGCATCTCGTGGCATACCGGACTCCGAATGGGTCTCAGTAGAGGCCTGCAAATCAGAAGTAGCAGGTATCAGGGGCTGCAAAAGTGCCTCATTGAGTACCGGCGAACTAGTGACTGGCTTAGGAGAAGCGTTGTTGGCAGTTTTGGATCTCAACAGCCTGTCTCTGTCTTTCTTTGCATTTTTTCGGTATTCCGATAGTCAGATGGCTAATTGACGCCATTTTTGGATAATGAAACCTAGTGCCGAAATATTTAGAAGCAAAAATGTACTGACGACAGATAGTGCGCTGATTAAATAAAGCCCAAAACCGACAGCAAGGTAAGTCATGGTCAGGGCCTAGGCAAGGACTACAGTACAAATGAAAATCCTTATGAGGTATTTGTTTCCCACAAGTAATGCAATTATTAACTTTTACTGACATTGGAAAGGAGCAAGAAAAAATGTCCCCAATGGGGTACTTAGCTTTTAGTTGAAGACTTCAGTTCTGAAACTCGAAAACAAAAATTTCAGGAGTCAGCCGACCGGCACTTGCGAAATGCTTCTGCTTCAGGCACCGCGCGGCAAGAAAGACTGATGTAATGGCGTCGGCTGGATGTTTTATACCCCTGACGACCTGACGTCATGGAAGAAGGGACAGCAACCGAAGCAGGACCCAAGACTTTGTTAATCAGGCCGACTGAGGGCAACCTGCCAGCAGATTACCCAAATGTAATGACTGCAACAGTGAAACACGATGAACATCTGAGCGTTCCACGTTCCTAAACACCCTGGAGTATATTATGGTCCAACCTAACACTCTCTTACTAGGTGACTTCAACTACCCCTCCATTAACTGGGTAAACTACTCATGTACCAATACACTTGCCCAAGGTTGCCTGGAGTTCATTAATTCCAATGCCCCGGACCAGCTCATCCTTACCCCCACCAGGAGGTAGCAACATCCTTGACTTGGTCATTACTAACATTGTCTACACCAATAATCAGCTCCTCCCTGGTTAGATCCGAACACAAACTAATTACCTTGGAAATCCACATCCCTCCCACCCCCCAGCAAAGGTAACCACCATGAAAAACTTCTCCAAAGCTAACTTTGGGATCCTAAAAACAGAGGTGGCTAACTTCACGGCAACCATGCAAATGGAGAACAGTTGCGTGACCTCAGAATCATACACCAATCCACTGTACGAACATGTACACAAATGCATGGATCTCGCCATACCCAGTAGAACCAAGACGTTCTCTTCAAAAAAAAAGGAAGCCAATCTGGTGGTCCCCTGCCATAAACGAACTCTACAACAGGAGAAGGAAACTGATGCGGAATAAGGTGAAGTCCCCAAGACTGAAAAAGACTCCCTTATCTGCTTCAACAGAAGTTGAGATCCCTCATCAAATTCTCTAAAGCTAGGTATGAAAACAGAATTGCAGCAGATAGCAAAGACAACCATAAGGCCTTCTATAGTTATGTAAAGAATCTCCATAGCAATACCCAGATTTGCTCTGAGCTACTGCGCAATGATAACTCCTATACCGAGCCAACAGATACTGCCAGTATACTGGCCAACAGATTCAGTGCCCCCCCCCGCCAAAAGGACCAATCACAATACCAGTAGATTTCCAGGCACCCAGTATTACTGCCGCACAGGTTAAAATAGCACTGTCCAAGGCCAAGAATACAGCTTCTATGGGACCTGACAATATCCCTAGTTGTGTTTTACATGAACTACAGAGTGAACTAGCACCTCACCTGTGTGCCCTGTTCAATCACAGCCTCAACTCAGGCTTTGTCCCTGCCGAATGGCACACTGCTACAGTCATCCCTCTCCACAAAGGAGGAGCGACTACAGACCCTGGGAACTATCGCCCCATTAGCCATACGAGTCTGATATGCAAAGCTATGGAACGCATCATCATGGACCTAATAAACAAGGATACAGGGAATTCTACACAGTTTGGTTTTGTGAAAGGTAGATCATGCCTGCTCAACTTGGTCGACTTCTTTGGGTCAGTCACCAGAGCTGTGGATGATGACTACAGCCTACCTTGATCTGCCAAGGCCTTTGACACCATTCCCCAGTCAGGAATCATAGAAAAACTCACTGAGCTTGGCTTCAACCCCTATATCACTAGGTGGATTGCAAAGTGGCTCACAGATAGAACCCACAGTGTGAAAGTAGCTGACTCCAAGTCAGACTGCCGATTACTCAAGAGTGGAGTTCCACAGGGTTCGGTCCTGGGTCTTCTCCTGTTTGGTATCTACTTCTCTGAAGTCCAGGCCAACACGAAGGGACTCTGGCTGACAAATTTTGCAGATGATTGCAAGTTGGGAGCTATCATTAACTCCCCAAGTGATAAGACATCCTACAGAATGGCCTCAGTGTGACCAATGACTGGTGTCAGAACCAAGGTCTTAAGCTCAATGTCAAAAAATGTGTCATCATCCCCTTTGGGAAAAACCCGGTTCCCATAAATTACCACATTGATGGTAGTCCACTGAACACAGAAGGCATTATAAGAGACCTGGGAACACAGATTGACAGCAACCTCCCTTTTGATCACTACATTGCCACTGTGGTCAGAAAGTCATTCAAGTTCTACATCCCATCACTAAGGGTTTTGCATCCAGGAAGAAAGAGGTCATTGTCAACCTCTCGAGTACAATACCCATTTGGCATGTACCTCACTAGACACCTGCAACAACTGGAGATGCCGCAAAAGTACTTCACAAAGAGGATCCTAGGCCTTAAACACTTCTCCTATATGGACAGACAAAAAAAAATCCAACTATTCTGTCTCATACCGCCTACTAAGAGGTGATCTCTGCTTGACTTACAAATCCATGTCTGACCCAGCTCTGTTAGAAATGCTGCATCTAAAGAAATCCCAATCCCTTTGCACCACAAAAAGCCCCAGGAACATTAGTCTAATACACACCTATGAACCTATAATATATCATAATGCAATCTAGATGTAGCTTTCCTGTAACTATTTTCAAATACCAAAATCATTCATCACCTTATCAGAATTAAAATACTTTCAAAGCTATTTGTTCTGTGCATCCTTAAAAACTCCCATTGATAACTGTTTTTTAAATTAAATCTGTTTCATAAGGTTTCCGAAAAATGGATATAAAAAGGACAGAGCCCTAAAAGAAACATCCACAAGTAAGCTCTGCAAGCAACTATCATTCAAATTTCACCTGTCAGCATGATTAGGTACAGATCCAGAAACGGTAATGGCTCTTGGTGGATACATTCCATTTGGGATGTGAGCTTCGTATGGAACTTTCTGTAAACAAAAAAAAGACAATTTGACAAAAAGAAATGAAAAACATTGATGGTTAGACAAACAATAAGCCACAATTTGAGGTATTTTCATTTGTCATCATGTGACTTAGCAAACTGAGTAAACTAATGTGCTTATTTTCAGTAAAAAGTACAGTTTTGTACCTACCATAAATGTAGATGTTCGAGTGTCTTCACTGCTGCAGTCATTACACTTGGGTTATCCTGCCATCAGGCAGGCCCACAGTTGGCCTGAGTTCTAAAGTCTTGGTCCGGCGTCAGTTGCTGTCGCCTCTTCCCTGATGTCAGTACGCCAGGGGTATATAAGAAGCAGCCAATGCCATTTTCTTCAGTTTTTCTTGCCCCAGATGTCAGGTGCCCCCAAAAATGGTAGACAATACATATTGCTAATAAAACATACAAAAAAGGTAAAAATAAAACCTTCAGTAACTAGCAAATACACCACATAGGTAGTATAGGTTAGTCCCAGATAAGAAAGAGGGGCTGGCGGGTGGGTAACCTGGACTGCAGCAGTGAAGACACTCGAACATCTACATTTATGGTAGGTACAAAACTGTACTATGTTCATTGTGTTTCACTGCTGCAGTCATTACACTTGGGAAGAGTCCCAAAGCTGAGTTTGGGTGGCTGGCTCTATAGAGGATTTGGTGTGGCTATGAGACCCTGCAGCACTGCAGTGGCAAAGCCAGCTCTGGATCTAGAATGAAGTGGCAAATGGTAATGCTTGGTAAAGGTGTGCACTAAACTCCAAGTTGCAGCTTCCAAGATATCTTTGGTAGGTACTCCTCTAAGGTAGGCAGTAGAAGTGGCAGTTGCCCTGGTGGAATGTGGTCTAATATTACTAGGTACAGGTTTCCCATGTTGTGTGTAGCAGAACCGGATACAGTGTCCTATCCACTTTGAAATGGCCTTTCCCTGTGATCTTGCAGCATATGATACAAACAATTGTTCAGATTTTCTGAAAGCTTTTGTTTTGTCCAAGTAGAAGTGCAATTGCCTGTGTATGTCCAAGGAATGTAGAAGTCTCTCCCCTTTATTCTGGGGATTTGGATAAAATGTTGGCAAGTGAATAGATTGGTTAAGAGCCACGCTGGATACCACCTTAGGCATAAAGGTAGGGTTTGTTCTTAAAGAAACCCTGTCTTGGTGGAAAATGATGAAAGGCTCCACTGCCATTAGTGCCTGCAGTTCTGAGACTCTTCATGCTGAAGTTATTGCCAGAAGCAGAGCAGTTTTCCATGATATACATTTTAACTCTGCTGAATTGGCTGGTTCAAAAGGAGGCAAAGTGAGCTTTTCCAAAACGAAATTGAGGTACCGAGTTGGCGTTGGTGCTCTCCGGGGCGGTCTTATGTTTTTAGCCCCTCTGAGGTACTGCTTTAGCAATGGGTGAGAGAAAATAGGAGGATCTGTGTTGTAATGAGCTGAGATGGCAGAAGCGTGAATCTTAATGGATGAGAAGGACAGTCCTTTGTCCAGCATCTCAGTCAAGTATTGTAGTATCTGAGGAATGTTGGGGACCAGAGGATCAAGGTTTTGAGCCTGGTTCCAGGCACAGAATCTCTTCCACTTTTCTGAATAAAATTTCCTGGGTGGTAGGCCTCCGGGCCTCCAAAATGACATCCATAACAGCTTTAGAGAAAGAAGTTGTCTGTTTGGCTAATCAGGTTTAAGGTTTTGAGCTAACTGTGCAGAATCTGATTGTTTTGCTGAGTCAGAAGGTGTGGAATTTGAGGCAAAATCCAAGGTGGGCCTTGAGCTAAGTTCTTTAAGATTGGGTACCAATGCTGGCATGGCCAGTCTGGAGCAATCAGAATCATCTGTGTTTTTTCTTGTCTGGCTTTTAGGAGTACCTTTGTAAGGAGAGGCAGAGGTGGGAAGGCATAAACATTTAGGCTTTTCCAGCTGAACGAAAGAGCATCCACTTTCCATGCTTGTGTGTGATAAGTCCTTGTGCAGAATTTTTGTAGTTAGTAATTCAGTGGTGAGGCAAAAAGATCTATATCCGGGCACCCCCATTTTTGCATTAGTGGTGTTGTCTGTCTTTAAAAGTAATTGTCCTGGATGCAGAAGATCCTTGAAAGCTGTAAGGGCATTTTGTACAGCCAACATCTCTTTTTGATTGATGTGAGGATGCATTTGGTCTGTGGTCCATTTGCCCTGAATACATTTTCCTGCCGTGTGTGCTCCCCAGGCATAATCCAAGGCGTCTGTTAAAGTCTGACTGGCTGTGGGAAGAGTGAAAGGCTGACCGTTGTTGAGGTGACATGCATGTGCCCACCATCGAAACTCCTGTTGTAGGCAGGGAATTAGCGATATTACTGTCTCCAAGCTGTGAGAATGTTGAGACCAAACACTTCTTAGGTACCATTGTAATTTCCTCATATGCAGTCTTGCATATGGAATTAGTAGTATGCAGGATGCCATGAATCCCAAGGCCTGCAGAATTTTTCTTGCAGGGAGTTGGGACTTTGTTACCATCAGTTGAAAATACTGAGTCAGTTGTCCTTGTTTGTCTGGCGTGAGATAAGCCATCTGGGCCATTGTATTTAAGCTGGCACCCAGGAATGTTACCTCTTGTGAGGGCACTAGTTTTGATTTCTTTTTGTTTACTGTGTACCCTAGGCAACTTAATCTTTTTACGAATGCCAGATGCTGTAGAAGAATGTCTTTGCTCTCTGCTTGAATCAGGCAGTCGTCCAGATATGGATATATTTGAATTCCTTTTTGTCTGCAAAATGCAAATACTGGTGCCAGGCACTTTGTAAAGACCCTGGGCGGAGTAGATAAGCCAAAGGGCAGTGCAAAGAATTGGTAGTGCATTGAACCAGCTATGAATCTGAGGTATCTTCTGCAATTTTGTCTGATAGGGACATGCAGGTATGCCTCTTTGAGGTCCAAAGTAACAAGCCAAGCTTTCTTGCCCAACATGGGAAGGAGCTGTCGTAGTGGTTGTAGTGCCAGCATTTTGAATTTTGGAACATCCAGGTAAGTATTTAGAGTGGAAAGATCCAGAATGGGTCTCCAGACTTTGTCCTTTCTGGGTACCAGGAAGAGTCTTGATTAAAATCCTTGTCCTTTTTCCTCCTGTGCTACGTTCTGAATAGCTCTCATGTCCATGAGAGCTGTAATTTGTTTTTGTGCCTCTGCCCATTGATTTTGTGGCAGGTCTGGCATTCCTTTTAGCCTTGGAAAAGTGTGAAAGTGGAACCTGTAACCTTGAGACACAATATTCAGCACCCATTTGTCTTGGGTGATCTTGCCAGTTTTGAGAAAAAAGTGCTAGTTTCCCCCCAAGGGAGCTGCCAAAAAGGAATAGTTTGGCATTGGAAGGGGGAAGTCATTGGGACTGTTTCCTGTAAGGTTGTGACTTGTCCTCACCTCCTTTTGGGTTTGAAGCACCCCATTGTCGTGGTCTGTAAGAGCCTTGTGGTGGAGATCTGCCTCTTGGGCATCTGTATCTGCCTTTTTGTGGCCTGTCTGACACTAGAAAGGACCAATTCTTTGTGGGCCAATTTCTGCTAAATCGTGGTGGCTGTACCTGTAAGAAATCCTTTACTGTTTGCATAGATTTTGCCTTATCCTCCATTTTCTTTAATACCTCTTCTGCCTTAATACCAAATAAATTATCTTGCTGCAAAGGCGCATCCAATAATTTTGCCTTAACATGATCTGGTAAACTTTGTTCTTTTAACCAAGCATGCCTTCGAATCACAGATCCTGTAACTGCTGCTCTACAAGAAGCTTCTAATGAATAAAAACCACATTGCAAAGTATGCTTTCCCACTTGTTCAGCTGCATGCAATAAATCCTGCATTTCCTTACAGTCAGGTTGTTCTGCATTTGTACTCATTTTCTGTTTTAATTGAGACAGTAAGTATTGTTGATATTTAAGCATGTGAAACTGGCAATTTAGAGCCCTCACTGCTAAAGTTGCAGAGGTATAAACTTTCTTTCCCCATCTGTCTAATGCTCTAGAGTCCCTATCCGAGGGAACTGGATTCTTAGCCGTGGTAGCCTTAACCCCTGTGGGACCCTTGGAAATAGTTTCTGGGTCAGCAACAGTGTTTTTATAAAGAAATTTGTGAGAGTCAGGGACTCTGTAGTACCTGTCTGGCTTGACTGGAGCTGGGGGTAAAGAATCAGGATTTAAACTAGATACAGAGAACACATCATCCACAATGTCCAACACTGGCAGAATAGCAAGGAGCCTGTGCTGAGGCAGTAAAAGAAAGTCTGAGCCTTTTCTTGGATTCTGAGTAATCCTGGCCCTCCCAATGGAAATGCTCCCTCATGGTATGTAATGTTTCCCCAAAAGAGTAATCCTCACGAGGAGAGGCTGAAAGAATTGATTCTTCAGCATCAGAATCCTTATAGGAGGGTAACGAATATCCCTGGTCTGAAGAGGAATCAGAATATACAGAAACCTGATCAGAGGAATCATAGTCTGTATCCTGCCTAGGCCTTTTATCAGGAGGGGGATGGGAACCCCTGATCAGATATCAAGTCTTCGGCCATCTTGAGCATCTGTTTTTTAGGCATGGAGGCCTGTCCAAGTGAATGCTGTACTTGCTTCTTTGTCTTTAATGTAGGTTTAGTCTTGGCTGTAGTTGCAATGGTAAGTTGAGTAGGCCTGAAAACACCCTCAGAAGCCGATGCCTGCTCAGCGGCTCCGGACCCATCTGAAGGGTTAATTTCCTTTGGCCCAACACCTTGAGTATCCAGAGGCCTAGGCACCTCAAGGCACCTCCACGTGGGAGTCAGTCGCGGCCTGTGGTTCTGAGGTAGCGGGTGTCAGGGGCTGCGAAAACGCCTCACTGAAAACCGGCGACTGGCCTAGAAGAGGCTTCGCCATCAGTTTTGGGCCTCGGATGCCTTTCCTTATCTTTGTGTTTTTTGTGCATTCAGGTCATCGGTTGTTCCGACGGCATTGTGTAATTAAACCTTCGCCCAAAGTAATGGCGAGCAAAATCAAACCGACGTTTAATAGTGCGTTTGTTAAATCTAGCACAAAACCGACAACTAGTGATGTCGTGATCTGGGCCTAGGCATGGAATGCAGTAAGAATGAAAATCCTTATGAGGTATTTGCTTCCCATAAGAAATACAATTATTAACTTTTACTGACATCGGCTTGAGGCAAGAAAAATACTTAGCTTTATTGAAGACTTTGGTTCTGAAATCGAATTTGAAATCACAGGAGTCGGCCGACCGGCACTTGCGAACTGCTTTTGCTTCGGGCACCGCGCGGCAAGAAAGACTGAAGAAAATAGCGTCGGCTGCTTCTTATACACCCCTGGCGCACAGACGTCAGGGAAGAGGCGACAGCAACCGACGCCGGACCAAGACTTTGGAACTCAGGCCGACTGCGGGCCCACCTGATGGCAGGATAACCCAAGTGTAATGACTGCAGCAGTGAAACACGATGAACATCCAGTGCTTACCTACTCTTACAAGAAGTCTCAGAAAATAACTCTATTTCATTGCCTTCCTACTGCACAATGATGACATTTACAGTGCTTGGATAAACACAAATCATAAAATCTAAAAAGGAATGAACCATGCAATTTACAGTTGATAAACCAAATTGCTCAAGCAGTCTGTTGTGCAGGTAAATGTTAAGGGTGTCTGGCATCCAAAGAAAGCCATAATTTCTTGCTTAAGCTAGATGCACAATGGTTATGAAGTCTACAGAACTGGTGCACAGCACAACCTCTAGCTTTCTTCAGGCAAGTTTTTGATGTAGTATTTACAAAACACTAGTTAAGGCTACACTTTCACAACTCATCCAGAAACAGTGCTTGTCTGCACTTTGGAACAATAAGTAAATCACTAACAAAATTGTATAAAAGAAAGAAAAGAAAAGAAGTTAAACATACCATTATGCTAAACAGCAACATGAAGAAGCTTCAATGCCAGATATTGTCTTAACATTCAGAGCAATAGAAATACAAGTGAACTAGTTTCAGAGTTGTGTGAAAAGCAGCAACATGCACTTCAAGTGTGAAGAACACTGGTGTCACAAATACAAAGCAAACCTGTGCCATGCTACCACCTCTCCAACTGCGGAACAGAGAAGTGGCTCAATAACAGCTGACAGTTTAGAAAGAGGGAAAAACAGATGAATCAATTAGTCCCCAAACTACATGTACACAACCTTTCAGTAGCTGTCTCTCTCTCTTTTCCAAGGGCACAGCGCTGATCACTTTTAATAGTTGCTAAATCAGCATTTATCAAATGGCACAGCCTTCCTGAGAAAAGACAGGCAGACGTAAGTCTAAAACTGTTGTGTACCTGGAACATTAACTATTCAATATTGCTTTAATGTAGGATCAGGTTAAATGAATCAGGATAACAATCATTTAACATGTCTGCATGGAAATAGTAAAGAAATAATTTGCTAAGCCATATCTTGGCTATATTACAACTACAAGTGTTTGCATGTGTACATGTGTATCTGTGTGTCTGTGTGTGTAAGCATGAATATGCTAGAGGGGCTGGTTTGCTTCTGTACAGCAAGTAAAAATACTCAGTATAGTATCACCCAAAGTGATTTTTGTTAGCTGGGAGGATCAGGGACGTTTTTGTGGTATAAGAGAAGCTCACTGTGACAGAGTCTGAGAAGTTAACTTCTAAACCAGCGGTCCCCAACCGTTTTCATGTGACAGGCTGCATCAAGAAGATGTAATGAAGGCAACAGCCACCATGATTTGTTTTATTTATTAACCAGTATATTGATTTTATTTACTTACTTTCTTATTTAGTTTCTGTTTAACAGATACAGAATGACAGCAAGGCTAACATTCCCACCACCAAAGTCTTCATCAGATTTAAACCATTTACTGACTTTCTCATAACCTGAAAAAAAAAAGGTGTCCAGCAAAAATATCCTAGTTCCAACTGGCAAAATATGAAACAAAATAAATTGGAGCTATTTGCCTTGCCTTTTTACCACCCTTAGCCACAGAATTTCAAAAGAACCAAACGTATGCTCTGAACAGAAATCCATCTTTCTGTAAAGATGTCTCAGCTATAGTTTTCACAGCAAATCTAGATACCACAAAAGCATTGGATTTTACACTCTGTCAGGCACACCCACAATATTATTAGTTTCTCACTGCAACAAAATGCCTGCCCACACACACACACACACACACACATACACATATACAAACATTCATTCACATTCACTTTTCACAACCATACATAAAAACTGTTGCCTGAAATTTGTCCGGACTTTGAACTCATTTATACAGTATCAGCACAAGAAAGTACTCGGTCATACATACACACAGTGGCAGATTAAGTGTACCTTGAGCCCCGAGCTGTTTTCAAATTATAGGCCCCCACATACATTTTTAGGACTATGCATAAATGAATGTTTTCCTTTGTATTGACCTTCTTGATTGTTTTAAATTATATTTCTTGTTTAAAACAGCAGCATTTGACACAGCATATTTTAAATTTGTAGCCTTGAACATTCTTCCAAGTTTGCAGTGAAATAAAATGTATAAACCAATAATGGTAGAAACAACCATCTGTTCTCATTAATTATACCTACTTTATTGACTGTGTATACATCAGATGTCTAATTGGGGTAAAAATGACCACAGGAAAGTATTCCAACTTGCTTTACCCAAACACACTCTAGTCTTTCAAAGACAGACTAAATATGTTTTAACTTTATCAACTCAGCAGGGTCAGTCATATTTATCCAAAGTCGTCCCATAAACATTGTTGACTAAATCCTTCTCAGATGTCTGTGTCAAAAATTAATAATAAGGACCAAAGCAACACATTTTAAAATTTTCACACAAAAACACATCAGCCATATTAAAGTATTCAAACTTAATTCACACACATGTGTAACTAGTCCTGCAAAGTTAGATTAAAGATTGTGTAAAAACAAACAGAAGAGCATAAGGTACATTCATCCACATATATCTCCCACCACCACCAGCAGTATTTTTTGACTGAGTACACCCCTTACTGTTAAGAAGAAAAACACACACATGTACTTTACTTGTAGCTTTGAATGAATTACAATAAATTGCACAAAATCACTAGTATCATACCATAAGATCCAGCCAAGTGTAGCACAGTTTAAAAAGAAGTGTATTTATGAGGGCATAAGAAATATTAACCCCATGATATGATATACTAAGTCAACATGCAAAATCTCTGCAGAAGGATAACTCATCTGAATAACTCTACATTAAGAGAACTATTAATAACGCAGAAGCTGCAAATGGCAAACAACTTTGCATTTCAGTACTTTACCTGCAAATGCAATACCTGTGGCCCTTGAAGAATAAATGTTCTATGTTGCATTAAAAAAAATGGTGTGCGGCCGCTGTTGTCATAACATTTTATGAACTACATCATCAATGCAACAGGGAACTGCTGGCAAAAAAACAACCACAAGTTCATGGTCAGTTACTAGGCAAGCAGTCCATGAGACTATTAAGGAGTGTAGCCAAAATGCTCAGTTGTCCCAAAGTTGCTCAAGGCTGCTAACTTGTTCAAGGCCACACTAAAGGTAAATTAAGGCAGAATGTTGCAAACTTGGCACCCTTGGCAGATGGAATGGTTTCTTAACAAGTCAGAGCTTTAGTCCTTCATACTAACTACCAGACAGAATAGCAGGCTTTAACTAAATGCAGAAATCCTTTACAATCTAATGTAGCAAAGACTGTTTCATACCAATATGCAGCAATGACTGCATAATAGATGCTGAAGATCAGATGGTTATGATCATCACTCTAAATAATACAGACTATTTGACTTTCAAATGTCAATCCCTTCACAGTTGATGGAGGCTGTAAAGAAGGCACTGCAAAACATTATTACTAAAATGCAACATGTTTACACTATATTGCACAATCCAGGTGTTTTAAATGACTTAATTATTTAATGCAATTAATAAATCAAAATAATTAAAAAGAATATAGATGTCGCATCAGCTTTTCTTCAACAAAGCACAAGTCATACAAAAAAAAACTGAAATATTACTGCATATAACATACTTTTTTGTGATGGGGGGGTGGCTTACATGCTTGCAGGACACCTACATATTTCTGACCTCCCAGTATCTTCCCTGTCATGAAGAATAGCCATCTCCTCTGATATCACTCAGTACAGGTATACCTGAATGGCTTAGAATACCGTATTGACGCAGCATACACCTTCAGAGTAAATTGAGGTGGATCATGGTCAAATGGGCCCTATGCAGGGTAATGAACCACATCCCCACCAACCACACCAATATCCAATTACTTGGCTGTCTCAACCCTATTACCATATATACACTGTTCCAACTTGGCAGTGTGCATGCTATTTTCTTCTTTACTTTTACAAATATCACAGATAATTGCATTTCATTTACAACTTTTATTTCAAATTTTACAGCAAAAATACTGACAGTCATTTTCTAAACAAAACACTCACAGTAAAAACAGACCTAGCATGTGAAACAAATTTCTCTTCCTCTGAAACTCGCATTTAATGGGCTGCCAGATGCATTTTCAATAAAGTACAAGTGACATGTGCAGATTAATAATCAAACAGCACACAGTGAATAATTAATTAGTATCTTTGTGAGTATAAGAATTCAAAAGGCAAATGTGTAATGCATCTGTTAACAGTCTGGGACAGTCCACTAAATACAAGTGCCCCTTTTCTGGCATAGATCAGGAGTACTGAGTGGTGAATTAACTTGGTCACAGTCGCACAAAAGGTTGAGTAAGTCAAACTCTGGTATACAGAAAGCAACTCTATAACAGGTCATAGCCTTACTCATAGGCACTAAGTGCTTGACAAACTGCTGCAGTCAAACACAGTGCATTTCACATGTGTGCCTGCAAAAAAACAAGCTAAATGAAAAATGCATTCATACTTAATATTTTAACATTAAAGTTATAGGCTGATTAATATCCAATTTATCGGGAAGTAAATAATAAACACATTGTCAATATTCCAATATTCAACAAAACAAGAAAACAAAGGATCTTGTCCAAAGAGCATGACTCATATAATGTTGATTCTGTTAACTGCAATCAATGTCCTTTCTTTACACCACAGCTACTCTAGCTCATAGGTAGTTATTAGGCCTACAGTCCATGTAACCACTGAGGAGCTTAGCCTAAACTTCCAGTTGCCCCAATGCACTTGTCTGGTTAAATGACTTGCTCAAGGTCACACAACAGGCAAATAAGGGCTGAGGGTTTCAAACTCAGTACTACAGGAACTACAGCTCACAGCTTTAACCCTGTGTACCAACTGCCAGAATAAAGTAAAATAGGAGGGGAAGAATTCAAACCC
This sequence comes from Protopterus annectens, assembly GCF_019279795.1. Taxonomy (NCBI): domain Eukaryota; kingdom Metazoa; phylum Chordata; order Ceratodontiformes; family Protopteridae; genus Protopterus; species Protopterus annectens. Next base: position 896,897,725 of record NC_056747.1, on the reverse strand, counting down.
ACACCCTTGACACAGGAACCAACAGTATTAAACCACTACACAAATTCATAAGTTACAAGTGGAATAGTGTGATGCAGGAACCAAGTATTTATACATACACACTGATGTTACCATCAATTACAGCTTGCTCAAAGTCACACAGCAGGCAAATGGAGGTGAAAAGGCTCAAACATTGTACTTTAGACTACAGGAAGCAGTACATTCAGTATATTAATACTGCACAGCCTTGCATGCCAGATAACTCCAAATCCCTTAAAGCATAATCAGAACAGAATGTTACATAGGCATGCATTTTCGGAACAATAAAAATGATGAAACTCTAACAAATGCCAATATTAACTGTAATGTTCGGTAATTTACCAGAAGAAAAAGACGTTAACAAGGGACAGAGCATAAATATGAGACAAAAATCAGCAAAACTGGTGACAGAAAAGAGGCATGCTACTCTAATTCTGAAGAAGTCAATAGCTTATTGCTGACAAAAGCACTAAATAAAGGTTGTTGCTGGGATCCACCTGTGCGCCATATTGTTCTTCGTGTATCTACTACATGCTACTCTAATTCACTTAACAGAACAGCAGATGGTGTTTCAGCATGCAACTCTAATGACCAGCATTATTGACTTACTACAAATCTCACAAACGTTTAACCTTCAGTGATTTATCAGAAAATGAAAAAGAATATGTGAATATCTGGCAGTTAGTGCAGGGGTTTAATGTTCTACACTTTAATGAGTTGCTCCCTGCAGTGAAGGATGCAAGGTTTGATTCTTTCTACCTCCAATTTCTTGCTATGAGACTCTAAGTAAGTCACTTAACCACACAGTGGTCCTGGTAAATGTGTTGCAAAATAAATCCCACACACAATAAATAATTTGTTTCAACAAAATATAATGACTGTCTGGCATTGTACTGACACACACACACACACACACACACACACACACACACACACACACACACACACACACACACACAGTAATCTCACTCATCTGCAGCAGTCAGATTTCACTATTATTCCAGCGTGTGTCATTCTATGCTCAAACCAAACCTCCTTTTCAAAGAAGATGCTCATTCCTGCACTCCTGTACTTCCTGAACATGTATTTTCTGCTAACACATGTACTACTTTTCTGCTACTTCTTGTACTGCCTGCTGTTACTTCCTTGGTCCATGGAAGAAGAGAGTTTTTGTTTTTTATTAGGCAGGTCACATTACACAAACAACTCAAAATTAAATGTTTCTGTTGACTGGCTGGGCCCCTCCCCGAAGCTGTGAGCCCTAGGTGGCCACCCATTGTGTCCCTATTATAATCTGCCATTGCATACATAGCCAATCAAGCATCAAAACATTTTCTAATTCAGAAAATGCATGTCAACATATGTTAACACACTGTCACACACAGGTTCATAGGTTGGTACTAGGTTATCGGCCCTATACATCGACCTATACAAGCCAAGCCATAACAATTCCCTGGCTATTTCTTCCCAAATAGGTACCAAAACATTCCCTCAATCATAAATAACAGCCATTGAGAGACACACACACACACACACACACACACACACACACACACAAACACAGTGTAAACTTCATCATAGCACAAAGTAACACATTGTGCTGTAGACTGCAAATAAACCTTCAGGTCACATGCACTACATTGTTGGTGATTACAACTCTAGACAGTGTAAAAGCACTCATTCACTTGGACAAAACCACAAAAGGTAAGTCTCTCATAAGTCAGAAAATTGCAACACAGTTGTGATTCATGGATATTATATGCTTCACCATTTGCCAAAGTAAACACCAGACAAAAACACATATGGCATTCCCAAGTTAATATGTGAATCTTATATGACCAACTACACATGTCCTGCTCTACATTTGAGTAATAGAAATGGAGAAAAAAAGATCAACCTTCTGGCAGATTTAACTGGCCATTTCTTAAACACAAAAATTATTGTTTCTTAGCTGAATTCTTTCAAAACATTTAGGTTACTACTTTTGTTTTTAAAACAAAAAGCATACAAATATTAAAGTATAAGTAAGAAAATGTTAGAAGAAAATTTCTATACTTACAAAATTAGTTGGAGCAGAAGGGTAACTGGAAATTCCCTGTACAGTACACAAAGAAAACATTTAGTGGGAAGATTTTTTACTTCAGCATTTAACACACACACATCTTCATCATCTGTAAGTGACTTGCTTGCAAAATGCTGGAAAGGTAAATCATATGTCAAGCCAAACATAGTACACATCCACTCATCTTGTAAAGTACAGTGCAAATAACTATTTATGTATTTTGTATGAATGTATTGCCAGATATGACGCCACTGCTACAACTATAAACATCTATAGAAAATGTTCCTCAGCTATGTACAACAGAGTTAATAAAGCCCTTAAATATGGTAACAGCGATGCCCCACAAGTCCTGTGATACACTGATATTATATATAAATACGGGCTCCATACAGCAGGGTCCATTAATTCAGCACACGACAAAACATCTGGAGCAAATCAGTGATCTCTCCAGCAGTGACCCACAAACAACAAAAATGTCCTTTCTGTACTATGTATATCTTCATTGCTATATTAAAGAATACAAATGCATAAAAATCTCTTATGATAAATGAGATATCAATGTTGTAAAACTTCATTTTTATTTATTTATTCCTTATTAACTGGGTTGGATCAACTAGGCTAGAGGTCTCTTTTCAGGGGAGACCCAACGTGGTATTTATACAACTAGGGGAAATATGGTCAGGGCATTGAGGAACTTTCAATAGGTGCCATAAAATCTTTTACATCCACCTGACCTACCACCAACTCAAGCAGATGGGATCTCATTTTAATGTGTCATCCAAAGGACGAAAATGTATTGAAGTTTCCCCGACTGGGAACTGAACCCAGGCTGTGACAGTGCTAAATCCTAACAAACCATCACGGAAGAATAATAATGCTTTAAGCCACATCTCTTCTCATACCTACCCCAGCTGTCACAAACTCTTAAGTCCATTGAAAAGCACAAGGAACACCTTCACATCATCTTCTTTGGTACCCATGGCCTGGCTTCTTATCCATAAGTAAGTTTGAGGATAGTGGGAGCAGAGCAGATGAGAGTGGCATCATCTGCATACTGGATTATGGTGGCATACTTAGTGGCAGTGAGAAGGTTATTAGTGAATATGGTGAAAAGAAGGGGGCCTAAAATGGAACCTTGTGGAACTCCTACAGACAGCAGGAGGGGGAGAGGGTGTTAACCCATTTGGTTGACTGTTGTCTATTGAGAGGTAACTATGGAGCCACTGAAGTGATGAGGAAAGGTAACTATGGAACCACTGAAGGGATGAGGAAAAAGAAGTTATGTACCTATCATAATGTTCCATGTAAGTTGTCCATCTCACCCTTCATTCTTGACTGATGTGTTCGGAACCGATCCGCGGTTCTGACGCGGCACCACTTTCTAAAGCTCAAGGTCTACAACTAGCTCGTGGCTCCATCCCTATCCCATGATGCTATATGGCATTCCCCAGATGTTGTTTGCTGATGTTCGATTTGTATATAAAAAGTAAATAGATATCTAAACCAAGTATATGCCTTTACCAGACTTAGAATAGCGTCAAAGATCAACAGCCAAAAGGAAAAGCCACCTCTTGTTCTCCTAGAAATCAAGGAAGGGAGTTAGGTGGGTGGGACATAAGAATAAAGGCCGAGATGGACAACTCCCATGGAAAGTTATGGTAGGTACATAACTTAGTTATGTAAAGTTGTCCTATCTCGCTTTCATTCTTGACTGATGGGACAGCGTCCCTAGCACCTTTCTTCTTGGGTGGCTCAAGGGAGTATATTCTTTAGAACAGTGGAACCAAAAGAGGCCCTGTCCCTGGAGGCTATGTCTACTTTGTAATGAGTAATAAAGGTATGAGGTTTAGCCTATGTAACTGGTGCACAAATAGTATCTATGGGAAGCCTAGCACGGACAGCAGAGGAAGTAGATACTGCCCTTGTTGAATGAGCTTTGATCCCATGTGGCAATTCTTTATTTGCTGAATTATATACAACCAAAATGAACTGAGATAGCCAGTCTGATAAAATAGTTTTTGCTACTGGAACATCTTTTTTATTTTCTGAGTAGGATACAAAAAGTCGATCAGATTTTCTAAAGTCTTTTGTTCTATGCAGGTAGAAACGCAGTTGTCTATGAATGTCCAACTGATGCAGCATGCATTCTCCCTTACTGCCGTACTTGGGGAATAATACTGGTAGGTCAATAGATTGATTGAGGTTAGATTGTGAGCATACTTTGGGTAAAAAGGATGGATTTGTCCAGAGTGACACTCTATCATTGTGGAACAGCATGTATGGAGGTTTAATGGACAAGGCTTGCAATTCAGATACTCTTCTGGCTGATGTGATAGCTACTAGAAAGGCAGTTTTCCAGGTTAGAAATTTCAAGTCACATGATGATGCAGGTTCAAAGGAGGGAAGAATTATTTTGGACAAAAGAAATTTGAGATTTCATGGCGGTAATGGTGGTCTGATATATGGCCTTAATAGATTTGTGCCTCTTAGGAAGGCTTTTGCCAGCCTGTGAGACATTATACTTGAATCTCCATTGCCAACATGAAAATTTGAGATAGCTGCTAATTGACGTCTAATAGTAGCTGCCGCAGCTCCTTCATTAAAAAGTTTAGTAAAAAATTCTAGTATAGATAAGGGTGCTGAATATGGATCAATATGATTTTGTGAAGCCCAGATAGAAAATCTTTTCCATTTACTGAGGTGCAATTTCCTGGTAGATGCTTTGTGAGAAGAAATCAGAATATATTGAACTGCAGATGAAAGATTTTGTGACCTGGCTAGGGAATCAGTGCAGCCAAGCTGTCAGCTTGAGGGTGGAAAGAGGAAAGAGAGGGTTGAAAAGCCCCTGAAGAATGTGTCAGGAGATCTGGTACTGGGTCCAGTATCCAAGGCTTTTTCTATAGCTGAGGCTGTAGGAAGGGGAAGCAAATTTGACGAGGCCAGTATAGCGCTATCAGGATTAATGTCCCTCCCAGCGAAATGGCTTTCTGAAGTACCTTGGGTATCAGTGGAAAAGGGGAAAAGCATAAAGGAGACCCAGGGGCCAATCGTATACAAGTGCTTCCCTACATGATTCCTCCAGTGGGGGGATAAGGGCGTAGCTGCTGCATTTTGTGTTCGTGAACGTGGCAAAGAGATCGCAGCAAGGCTGGCCCCATTTGTGAAAAATCACTTCCGCCACTTCTTGCTTCAGGGACCACTCGTGGGGCATTAGAATTGCCCTGCTTAGTTTGTCTGCAAAAAAGATGGATTTCCCCAGGATGTGTGTTGCTATTACAAAGCGCTGGGATGAGGTAGCCCATTACCATACTCTGAGGGCCTCTCGACAAAGGGGGTAGGATTTGGTTCCTCCGAGTTTGTTGATGTACCATACAAGTGACATGTTGTCTGTCTGGAGTACAACTGTTCCTAGAGGAAGAGAGTGTAGAAATGCTTGCAACGCCAATAGCACTGCTCTCATCTCCAGTACATTGATGTGCAGGTGAGCCTCGTGTTCTTGCCAAGTGCCCTGGGCTGTCTCTCCCTGATAATGTCCCCCCCACCCTATTTGGGAAGCGTCCATGGACACTGTGGATAATGGGGGCGGTAGAGTGAAAGGACGACCTATGGTGACTTGATATGAATTTAGACACCAGGTTAGGTCTCTTTTGCAAGAGTCTGTCGGAATTATCTGGTATGACATCGGTACTTCCTGCATGGACCACTGGGTAAAAAGAAGCTACTGGAGAATTCTCATATGCATCCGACCTAGGGGGAGTATGGTGACTGTTGCTGCCATTGTCCCTAAAACATTGAGAATAGTTCTTGCTTGGACTCTCATTATTGAAAGCAGGTTTTGGATTTGTGTCCGAAGGGTTTGTATCCGTTCCTGTGGAAGAGTTACCATCATTGTGACAGAGTTTAGTTCTGCACCTATAAAGGCAATATGCTGAGATGGCAATGAGGCAGATTTTTCGTAACTGATTGTGATTCCTAGTTGAGTAAACAGGTCCAAAGTGCTGTCTCTTGCTTGTAGTGGTAGATGCCTGGTGGTGGTGGTGGTGGTGGTGGTGGTAAGGAGCCAGTTGTCTAAGTACGTAAACACCCGGAATACTACACATCTCAGATTAGCCGTAACCACTACCATGCATTTGATGAACACTCTGGCAGCTGTAGTGAGCCCCAAGGGCAGTGCCCGGAATTGGTAGAGACTGGCTTCCCAGCTGGAAGTGCAAATGACTCCTGGATGGTCTGTCCATTTTTATGTGGTAGTACACATCCTGGAGGTCGATGGAGCACATCCAATTGTCTTTTTCCAGAAAGGGAAGAACTGACTGTAGCTTGACCATCTGGAACTTTGTCTTTTTTACTGATTTGTTTAACGTGCTGAGATCCAATATTGGTCTCCAGTCCCCTCTTTTCTTTGGAACTAAAAAGAATCTTGAGTAAGTCCCAGATCTTATCTGGTCTGCGGGGACTAGTTGGATGGCTCTTTTTTGAATTTCGGTTGTTGCTCGTGTCCTGTGACTGGGTGGAATGTCCAGAATTCTTCTCTAGGTTGGGGGAGCGTTGGAAAAGGGAATAGAGTAAGTAACCTCTGGATATGATCTTTTGTACCCAGTTGTCTTTTGTTATTTTTAGCCAGGCATCTGGGTACAAAGACAAGTTCCCCCCGACTGCCTCCAGAGTAGAGCAGTCAGGCTTCATTTCAGGAATGCTGGAAGAGCTTGCCAAAGAAATATTCCCGGTCTTCCTGATTTTGCGGACCCCCTCTGCTACGTGGCTGGCATCTTCCATTATTTCCCCCTCCTCTGCCCCTAGAGGAGGGTTCACCACATGTGTCTGGAAAGGCTCTCTGGGATTTACAGAACCACATCTTTCCACCCTTTTGACTCTTAGGATAGGATCTTGAAGGAGTAGAAAAATAGACTCTAAAGGCAGAGAGAATCCTCCCTTCCTGCTCACACCTGGTCAGTGTTTCTTTAATTTTAGGCCCAAAAAGCGTAGAGCCATCAAAAAGGGTGTTGATGAAGGATGACTTGAAAGGTTCCGCAAATGAACACAAGCGCATCCAGGAATGTCTCCTAAGGGCAATTCCAGAACTCGCTGATATGCTTGCTCCAGCGGATGCATACCAGATAAGCCTCATGGAAGAGTTGACTATTGAGTTTAGGGTGGAGACCTAGGAAGTTACCTTATCAGAGACTCCCACAGCAACATTAAACTTGGAGAGTACCTCCAAGCTGCTTTAGGAGATCTCTATGTAATCTTGTAAAGTGAGTTAGGTAATTCAGGGAATACAGTGTAAAGGTCACTGATGAGAACATGCGCTTCCTGTACCTGTTCATCGTACGTGACTCTATTCGGTGGATGGACATATGGCGGATGTCTCAGATAACTCCATTTTGGTGGCTGCCACAACCACCATAGCATTACAGGCACTTCTTTAGTCAACAACTTTTTGTCCTCTGGTGCAGTAATAAATTTATTAGGCCTCCTAGGGACAGGTTCCACTGTATCTGTAGACTCCCACACCTTTCGACAAACCAATTCCATGAGTTTGTCGAAAGGAGGAGAAATCAAAGAGGTGGAAGGTCGAAAACCAAAAGCCTTCATGTACACAGACTCCTCTTCAGAAGGGTTAGTGGCCTTCCAGCTGCCTCTCTGCTTAAGGACTTCCAAGATGTCTGCAAATGAGACATCTTCAGAAGGCGACCGTGGGGACCCCTTTGATTTGAGGTCCATGTCTGATATCAATGACTCCTCAGGAGAGTCCAGGTGTTTCAACTTACATAATCTCTTTGGGGGTGCCTCCTCAGATGGGGCTTCTGGAGAGGTTCCCAAAGAGAAGAGGGTTCACCTGTGGAGCCTCATGAAGCTCTGGATCTCTATGCTGTGGACCAGATTGTGCAAAGGCTGGAACCAAAGCTCCAGGGGAAGGAATGGTAGAGTCTGATGTACTGGATGCCCGTGGGGACAAAGCTCTCCTCATAATCTCAAAGGCCCCTCTCCCAAGACCCGAGGAGAACTCCTGCTATGAAGAACCAAAAGCCCCCGCCCCCGTAGCCACTAGAGACTGCTCTGAGGTCAAGGTAAGAGCTGAACTCTTCCGAGCCAAAGCTCCGACAGCTAAAGTCGGAACTGATAAAAACCTCGACCCGGCTATCCCCCCCCCAGATATGACAGGAGAGTGTCAGCCCCTAGACACCTCAGTCAACGTAGAGGTAGTCTGAGTGGTAGGAGCCAAAGAAACCGAAGTTGGCCTCAGTGCAGTGGGATCCATAACTATCAGCTCCACACATCCTGGCTCTGAAGCCAAAGTAGCAATCGGAGGAGGAATCAAAGTAGGGAGAACTGCTATAATCGGATCCGAAGCCTGCCGGGTCAGTTCCGACAACATCTTTGATAGAGCCAGTGTCCTCAAAAGCTTCTGCACCAAACAATCCATATCCAAATCCAAGAGATTTCTGGAAGAAAGAGAGGATGGTGCCGGTGATGTCACAAACTGCAAAATTGGGTTCCAAAACATTGAATCTTATTTGATGGCTCCGAACCATCTGAAGAGGCAGGAGATGGCCTCTTTGAGCCCTTGTCAGACTTAGATGAAGGTAAAGATGTCTTTTTGAAGGGGTTTGACACTTATCCAAATCCTCAGCAAAGGAAGACTTTAGCAATTCCTTCAGTATTAACTTGTTCTTTCACTCTTTTTAACACCCTCGAGCTGAAAGAATGGCAAATGGAACAACTTTCCTGCAAATGCAGGGCTCCTAAACAGTATACACATTCGATATAAGCATCAGTAATTGACATCTTTTGTGAGCATTTTGGACAACTTTTAAATCCTGAGACCTTGGTCTCCTTAGTATCTTTTGTTTATTTACTAGCCATTACCAACAAAAAAACACGATCAACAGAAGATATAAGCCTTCTAATTTAAACAGGCTATCAGCTCCTTAAGAAAGGGAAGCACAATTCACAGTGCTGTACCTGAAAAGCAGTGTTAACAAAAAACAACGTGTAAATGATGATAACCCTCTAATTAAAACGGGCTGACAACAATATCTATCTACACTATATATATATATATTTATATATATCCTGTCCTCCGGTATACATGCAGCAAACAGCGATGAACAAACAGCAATGAACAAACAGCTTTTTATCAAACATAGATGAAGTTGTGAATAAGATCAGACTGAAAATAAGACGGTTAGATGATAATATTCGAACAGTGGTAAGAGGACAGACCAATGTTGGGCAAGATGGAAGACAGATCTTTGAACAGGGACCATAATCTACATTGCGTGTCTTGAGCGTTATCTGGATTTAGGCCTACCAGATTCTTTGGGCTATGCTGTGCGTTTTGTTTGACCGGATTCATTGGGCTATGTTGTAGGACATGTTGTGGTACAGTTTCATCGTGTGAAGAGGAAACCTCTAATGAATATATCTTCAATTTGTGTGTTTCTTCTGTTACCAAATGGACACTTTACCGTGATGTTCAATTTCTTTTTGGTTTTGGGTTTCATCTTTGAACAGGGACTATAGTTTACATCGTGTCTTGTGTGTTATCTGGATTTGGCCTTGCAGCATTCATGTCGCATTATACATCAGGATTACAATTACGCCATTTTGTGGGACATTAACAGCAAGACATTGTCGTGGATGCCGTTATATTTCTGCTTTCTTTTGTAATTGGGATTGTCCTTAGTGGCTCCATATTTTGGTGCGGATATTATATTATCATCTTCTACAAGTTCAGGAGGTTATATTCATCCAGTTAGTTCTTTGGGTGAAACTTGGTGACTATTTCTGGTATTTTGAACTATTATCATGGACAGTTAACTTTTTTTTCCTGTAATATGTGTTTTTTTTCATGACTACATATATTTGAAGTTTAGAGGGTTATATAATATTGTTTTCATTGGGGCATATTAGGATCAATATTGGTCCCTTATGTCGGATACTATTTCTTTATTGTTTTTGATTTGCAATACTACTTGCGGGATTTTATGGAAAATGCATTGCTGATTGATAACTTCTGATTTTATTAGTTAATAACTTTACATTTATGAGTATTTTGGAATATTTCAACTGTTTTACCATCATATATAGTAAGCTGGGCACTATAACAATTGGATTAGGTAATAGGGTTTATATATACATTTGTTACCCGATGCTATGATTAGTTGGCACAGGTTATTGACAACGCTTACTTCTACGGAAGCCTTTTTAAACACATTTGGATTTTGTGTCAACATTTACTGCTATTGGGCTTTGGATGTATCATCTACCCGTTAATACTTAGTTCCTAGAATGATATATTAGCTTGGTATGTTGTTTATTACATACTTAACTTTATAGCGGTTTTCAGATTATGTTGGTAGGTTAGTTGTTCTCAGTATTGTTATAATATTTACTTATTTCTTACAACACAGTAGGCAGTTGGTAATACTCTAAATACATGTTCATTGAATTATCCGCACTGTTATGAATACAATATAATTGGATTGAGTTTATTTTGTATAATTCTTGACGCCATTTTGGTGCCAAATCTTGGAGTTTTGTCCACATTTTATTTGTACCAACCATTTGATGCTTTGTCATCTCTATCCCTTTATGGGCATATTTTGGGGTTTTTCAACCTCCTGTAGGATTTTGCATCTGGTTTTCTTTCTCCTTTTTGTGTGCAAATGTTAATGGATTGATACTATGAATAGGAGGAGTTCCCTTTACATTAACATTGTTGGCACACATATATGATTTTATTGAATGCTCAAACTATATATTATTTATTAGTTTTTAGTTTTGGTTTTGTGGACTTCAATAGGTTTTGGATTCACATATACAATGTATTGAATCCCTTCCTTGTTCTATCTGATGGTTTATCTGTATATAATTTAGTTGGTGTGACTCCCTGACTCACATCCACAGACATCATCATTTGAATTTGGTTTCTGATATATACCTGCTTTAGGGCTTTCCTTGGTTTGTTGTCTTATTAGTGTAACCCGTTGATGTTTGCACATAGAAGGGAGAAAGAAAACCAGATAGTTCTTCTACTCCATTATAGTTTCCCTTCTCATCACAGATTTTTCCCTCTCTCCCCCAAAATACTACTTTCAACCCTATCCCTCTTCCTAAGACCCATCCTTTTATTTTTGTTTGTGCTGCCTACTCAACTCCACTACATCAATCTCTTCCACCTCTGCTTGCCAAACATGCCTCCCAAAATCCTTCATAATATCTATGTCCCATCATTACTACTTACTCTCAAAAATACTTTTTACCCTCCTCCTACACAAACCAACCCTTGTACTCATTCACAACCTTCTCTATCTACCCACTACAACAACATATCTTCCACTCTTATTCCTCCCAAAACACTGTACCTTTTCCATCCCAAAAGCTTCACCACACCAAAAACTCTCACTCTGAAAATCCTCCCTCCCCATAACAGCCTCCTACTTCTAAAACACAAAAGACAAAAAGTTACTACCAATAATGACCTTGTCTTATGTGGCGATATTCATCCGAACCCTGGCCCCTGCCTCACCACTAGCAACGTCCCAATTCTTCTACCACTTCCTCTCCTAACCCCCTTAAGCTCTTCTCTATCAATGCTCAGAGCCTAAATAACAAAATTCACCATCTTCATGCTTGGATTTGCCACAACCAACCAGACATCCTAGCCATTTCTGAAACCTGGCTAAAACCCCACATCACCGACTCTGAAATCTTACCTCCTGGCTTCCAAATCCACAGAACTGACCGACCAAATAAAAAAGGTGGAGGCTCTGCAATAATTTTCTCTAACCTTCTCTCCCTGATCCCTCTACAAATTCCAACTCCTGAGTTCAAGCTGAACTTACAGCCAGTCTCCTTCGACTAAATAAACATAAGAACATCTGCATTATCTCCCTTTATATATCCCCAGGTGACAACATAACAACCCTTGAAAATATTCTTTACTGGGCCTCAACTGAAATCAAATTTGAAACCTACATTCTAGGCGACGTTAACATTGATTGGAATAAAATCAACTCTCCTTCCCTCCCAATTCATCAACCTCTTTAACTTCACCCAAGTAATACACTCAACCACCCGCCTAACAAAACAAATCCCCAGGATCTACCATTGACTGGATCCTAGTCTCTCATCCAAACAAAATAACTCTTTCAGGCACTATCCCTGATACCTTCAGTGACCATCTCCCTACTTTCATACACGCTCCGCTAACTCTACCCAATATCTACACCACTACATCCACAAATCTCAGCAACTTCAACCCAACTATCTTCTCAAACATTCTTAAACATACCAACTGGCAGACCCTAAATACACTTCCCTAGACAAAGCTGTTGAACAGTTTAACTCTATCTTCCTAAATACTCTGAACTCCTAGCTCCTCCAAGAAACAAACGAGTCAAAGCTAACTCTGCCCCTGGCTATCCAAAGAAACAAAACAAGTCATGCATCAAAGGGACAAATCTTGGAAGCTATACCAGAAAAATAAAATCCCTTCTTCCCTGCTCCAATACACCCAACTCCAACCTAGCAAAAAACTAATCACCCTGGACAAAAGAACTACTACTACAAACTACAGTCCAACCAAAATAAGAACCCCAAACAGTTCTGGAAATCAGTAAATTCCTTCTCCACCCAGGATCTAAAAATAACCCTTGCCCAGACCCAAGTAAAACTGACTCAGATCTAAGCTCTCTCTTCAACAAATTCTTCACGGAATCTATAGCTAATCTTACCAAATCCTTCCCCAACAATAATACATCCAACTCTCTTTCCTTTACTCCCAACAACCCCTCTAACTGTCCTCCCAGTTTCCAGCTGAAACCTGTTTCAACTATATTCATAAAAAGACTCTTATCTAAACTAAAGCCATGCACTAATGCCCCTGATAACATCCCTCCTCTTTCCTTAAATGTGTATCAGCATCTTAATTAACAGATCTATAAAAGAGTCATATGTTCCTATGCTTTGGAGATCAGCCTACATTCTCCCACTTCATAAAGGAGGCAAAAACACAAATATCTCCAACTTGCCCTACTCTCACCTTTATCAAAATCCTAGAGAAATCGTCCACCACCAACTCATGCCTTTCTTAATCCATAACCACCTCCTAACACCCACCCAACATGGTTTCGCCCTGGACACAGCACTATTACTGCCTTACTATCCTTCTTAGAAACAGTCAACCAAGCCAGGGATTCTGGGTTACTAGTTTCCACTGTACTGCTAGATCTGTCTAAAGCCTTGACACCATCTCTCACAAACACCTTCTCTTTCATCTATCAAACCTTCATCTCTCCCTGATACTCTATCCTGGTTCTCTAGCTACTTATCAGATAGATCCCAAGCTGTCAAATGGAACAACTCTACCTCCTCCTTCTTACCTACACCCACTGGTGTTCCCCAGGGTCCATCCTTGGACCCATGCTTTCAACATCTTCATAAATAACCTTCACTCTGCCATCCCAGACACAACTGTCATCCAATGCAGATGATTCTACCTTAGTCTCGCCTCCAACATTCGAACTACTGACAAAACCCAAATAGCTTTTTCCACTACTGAGAACTGGATGCACCAAAATCATCTCTCTCTAAACTCTAATAAATCCAAAATTCTTCTCTCCGCTCCCTCCAGGGCTTGCACATTTGATAAAACAGCATTCAAAATCATAAGCCAAACAAAGTCAACCATAGAGGTGGTCCCATCTGCAAAACTCCTTGGCACCTCAAATTTGATAGCCACATACAACAAAACATAAAGAAAACCCACCAAAAGCTAGGTATGCTCTATAAGAACAACTGCTTTCTCTCCAACTCCGCTAGACATTCCTTAGCAACTACCTATCTTCTACCATCTCTACTATATGGAGCCTCTGCTTACTAACCTGTCTTCTTCCATCTCCACTAAACTCGAAATCTGCTATAATAAAATCTCTAAATTTGCTACCAAATCTAAAACCTCTTCTCACCATTGTCTTTCCCTACAAACTCTGAACTGGCTAGAACTCCCTAACTACCTAGACTACCTCCAACTAACCACTGCTCACAAATTAATATTCTACCCTGAAAAATGCCCAGCCCTAGCAAACATCCTTCCGCCATATACCCCAAACAGATCTCTTAGATCTGAACACCAAAATTTAATCACCATCCACAAACAGCTCCTTCCCTCCTACTCTCTTGGCAGGAAATGGGACTCTCTCCCTTCTTCTCTTAGAACAACATCTAACACTGAAGCCTTCAAAATCCAACTTTTCTCTTACTTATCCTCTATACATAAGTGCACCTGCTTACATCCTACATAAATCTACATAAATTCCCCTTGAACCCTCTACATCCTTTCTCTTTACTCTACCCTTATACTATCTTCTTTTCTTCTCTTTTTCTCTCTCGATCACTGCTTGATCAAACTATATTCTACTCTCAGTTTATGTACTTTCTCTCTCTCTACTCCTCATATGTAAATATTGTAAATAGCATGTAACCTTACACCTTCTTTTCATACAGTCAAACCTGCTACTTAAGGAAACTACTAAATCTATTGTATCTACCTTCCTCAATGATGTTTTTTGAAGTATACTGCGTGTATTTGCTTTTTTACTAACTGTATTCAATGTAATGTTATTCCAAATGTATATATTTTATTACTATCTTTTACACTATGTAACTTAGATTGTATTTGCTTTGCTTTTGGAGGGCCTCCACTGAAAATGGGTACGTTCTGGCCCAGTGGACTTCCCCGGTAATCAAACTGGAAATAAATAAATAAATAAATATATATATATACATACATAAACATACACACATGGTAGTGGCTATAACTTGTATCGTTTCTTCAACATTTAATAGTGTGAATTGTGTGTATATGTGTGTGCATGTATACACACACACACACACACACATATATATATATATATATATATATATATATATATGTGTGTGTGTGTGTTTGTATATATATATATATATATATATATATATATATATATATATATACACACACACACACACACACACACACACATATATATAAATATATATATATATATATATATATATATAAATATATATATATATATATGTGTGTGTGTGTGTGTGTATAAATACACAAACATATACACACAATTCACACTATAAAATGTAGAAGAAAAGATACAAGTTATAGCCACTACTAATAATGGGCAAATCTTAGGAATACTGGCACACACAGTAAAGCCTCAAAACATGGCTACTGAGGAAAAAGTTATAAGGGTCAAAACACACACACGCAAAAGCCTTAAAACACAGCTACAAGTTTAAGATTAATAACCAGAAAAAAACAGTTATCTAACAATTCACTACAGTTAGATAGCAAATGTCTTCTAATGATAAGTATAAACAAGGAAAAAAAAACACAGCTATAAGGGGATAAGGTTTGGAAAAGGCCTGTACAAGGCCAACTAGTCAAAAGTTTATACAAAGGAGAAAATCAGAAGTAACAAATGTGTTAAATCACGAGATAAAGAGAAAAACACTCTCTAAACTATAAACTACAAATATATAGCAACTTCAAGACTAAATATTAGAAAAACAGTAAAATGTAGCTAGAGCTAGCTTGTGACAACCCAATTCGTTTCAGCGGCATATGAGATCTGGGGAATGCCCTACAGCATCATGGGATAGGGATGCAGCCACGAGCTAGCTGAAGACCTCAAGCTTTAGAAAGTGGTGTAGTCAGACGTTTCTTAAGAAATTTTTGATGGCAGACAGTATCAAATGCTTTTGACATTTCTAGAAAACTAAGGAGAAGAAGACTTTTGTTTTTAAGGAGGTTCACTGTGTTGGTGAAACTGATCAAACCAGTACTGGTGCTGTGTTTGGGTCTGAATCCATGCTGAGTTGGACAGCATGTTATTTAGTAAGTAATCAAGTAGTTGAAGGTGGATGCATTTTTCCAGGATTTTAGCTAGGGGAGATAGGAGAGCAATGGTACGATAATTGGAGAAATCAGTGGATGGGCCACCATTGTGGCGTGGTATGATATGCAAGACTTTCCAGACAGTAGGGACGTACTTCTCAGAGATGGAATGATTAATAAGAATGGATACATGATAGCAGACAGATGGAGCAGCTGGCTTTAAAAATTTATTTGGGAGAAGGTCAGCAGCTGGGGATGAGGGTTTAACCTTTGTAAGAAGCAATTTGATATAGCTAGTGTGGACTGGTGATATAGTGAAAGAGTTAGGGCAATTGATGGAATTAGGGATGATTAGTGGTACATCGGGGTTAATTTTGTATGAGGGATGTTATAAAGTTGGAGTGAGAGTTCAATTATGAGGCTAGGCTAGCTATGACATTTGAAGTGGTGGGGTGTGCACTGGAAGATTTGCCAGGCTTTATGAGGTGGTTAAAGCTTTGCCAGAATTTTGCGGGGTTGCGTGTATTTTTCTGCTAAGAGTTAAGGAAAAAAAATTTTGTTTAGTATAACCTGTTTCTTAGCCTGGTTCCTCAGTTATTTAAATTCTAGCAGGTCTTTTGTGTTTTTTGTTGGATGATAGGTTGACCAGGCTTTGTCTCATTGTTTTAGTAAGGCTTTGGAGTTGCACGTTAGCCATGGTAAATGTTTGGATATGGTATACATTTTCCTAATGGGGGTCACGTTACAGAGTACATTCAGGACTGCAAGATCAAGCTGGAGGGTTTTTAGAGGGCTCCAGTCATACTGCTGTAGAAGGGTGTTAAATAAAGGAGGAGAGAAATTATTTTTGTTGCAAATGAGTTTGAAAATGATATTGGGGGGAGTGAATTTTTTTTTTAGGATGAAAGTTGGTGCATGGTTGCTAAGAAAGGGTGTTGGGAAGGCAGTCGGCAGTGTAATCTGAAGTTGAATTATTTCTAATCAAAGGTGGATTGCTTGTTAGAATGTTTGCCAGTGCGGGTTGGAGAATGAATAGTTTGGGTGAAATTACAGAGGTTTCTAAAATTAGAGGGGTTTTCAGATGAGCATGTAAGCCAGTCTAGGTTGAAGTCACCAAGGAGAATGGTTTCCTGGGTAAAATTAGTAGATATCCAGTGCAGGAGGTTTTCTATTACAGTTAAAGTTGTTTCCTGGAGGGAGGTAAGTTGCTATGATGGTTGGCATCTTATGGGAGTTTACTCTGAGGCATCTAGCTATTAGTTCTATGTTGGAGAGGGGGGTACAGTTGATTTGTTCCGGGTTGAGGGTGTCTTTGGAAAAGATAGCTACGCCCCCACCAAATTGTTTGGTTCTGTCGAAGAGGACGATGTTGTAGCCAATGGGTAAGACTTCTTGATCTTTAATGTGCGACTTGAGCCAGATTTTAGTTACGATAGCAATGTCTGGGGAGTTGAATCAAATGGCAGCCTGGAATTCATGAAATTTATTAAGTATACTTCTCAGGTTGAAATTAATTAAAAGTAGGTCAGTTTTGTTGGTTTTGGTATAAGGTGGATTACTTGAGTTGTGGGTTATGGGGAAGTGTGGTGGATTGGGGGTGAGGGGACTTGGGTTAGAATGCATGTCTTCACACAATTTGATATTAGTTAGGGAGTGAAGCAACAGATGTGATAGCTTTTCAAACAGCCGACAGTATTTGATGGAGGGTGATGCAGGTGGTTTGGAGAGGACATATCTGAAAGTTGAGAGAAGTGGGATACTTGTTCTGAAAAGGTGAGGACAGGCAGCAATATTCAAGCTGATCAGGTCAGAGGTAGAATGCAGGGGAAGAGATGGAGATCGGTAGTGAGTAATGCTGAGCTGAGTTGTTGTAAATGCTAGTAGAAGAACGCATAGTAGGTAGGACAAAGGAAATACACGGTAAGTAGTAAGCATGGTAGAAGATATAATATGAGAGGTTAACAAGTGGAAGGAGAACAGAGGTGAAGAGTAATGGGTGGGTTGGATAGAGAATTGAGATGTAATGAGGGGTTAGGTATTGTGTAAGGGTGGGTGTGTTGTAAGGGTGTGGGGAGGAGGTTTAACTGGATATTTTGTAAGAGGGTGTGGGTAAACAAAGAACAAGTTTGAGGATAAGGCAGTGGGTGGATATGGGGGTTGGTATGGGAGTGAGCCCGAGCATAGTGAGGGCAAACAGAGCGGGTTGCCCCACGATGAAGAGAGAAAATATCTGCAGAAAACTATCATTCAAGTGACTTGCCACAGGTCACTGCTAACAGAGAATAGGTGTGCTTTAAAGCTGCTGGGTTCTGGTTTTAAACAGAACTTAATGGACCCAAAAATAACTTAGTGCACAAGAGTTTCTCTGCCAAGGGCAAATGTGCCCAGTTAGGGAGAAGGTGGAAAAAGTATAGTAGAAGAGGGTAAAGTAGGGGGTTACAGTGCTCCCGTTAGTGTGCACACCACAGATGTAACAAGCAGACATGTAACCAAGAGTGAATGTTAGCTACTTACACAGAGACTAAAAGGGAAATACACTTTAAATTCTTGTACTGACTTTTTTCTTTTTACTTTTGATTGAAAGAGCTGGATTGTACACAGTCCCGAGAGGTCGCAAGGGTCTCTGTTGGGGCAAGTTGAAGTAGGAGGGATGGCTAACTGTAATAAAAGAGAGAGAGAGAGAGAGAAATACTGTTGCTAGTTTCAGGATGAGTGGGAGATTAGGTTACATGGAAGGAGACAGCAAAAGTTCAACAGAGGAGAGATTCATTCAGGAAAATAACAGATAAGATAGAGCGTAGTACACTGGATAAGTAGAAGAACTTAAAGAATAATGCTGGGTACCAATAGTGAAAGACTAATGCTGGTTATGAGACAGGCTGCATATGTTGAAAATGTTCACATTCCAGCTTATCTAAACCGTGCATTTACAATGGTAAAGCAGTGTAAGCATAAACAACTTATATTACTTAGAAACAATTCACTACAGTCCATTCAGGTAGTGCTTACATAATACTATCAGGCTGACACTAAACAATGCACAGAGTTTTACAGTGATATTATATCATTATAAAGAAATATCAGTAGAATACAAATAAAACTTGCAGCACAAAACTACTTGTACACTGGTCTGACTCAGGTACTTCAGGGGCATGGAAGCTATAGGGTAAATTAGGGTTTTCCTTGTTAATAACTGACAGTCTGTGCTTAAGGGGGAATGAAAGTATGAAATTAGAGGGATATGGATAGTAAAGTGGTTGGGAAGATCGTGACATGGGTGCAAGGAGAAGGAAAGTGGTTAAGTCAAGTTAAACAGATAGGTGCGAGGAGGAATTCTAACAAAACTGTATATTGGAATATGTTGCTTCAATCACAGAAGAATAAAACCTTGACCAGTGACACCAGATAGCCAATTTCGGGTATCACGCTCACATGCAAAAGTAACAAACCAAAGTAGATGGCAGACAGATTTGAGTGTCAGCTTGCCCATCTCAAGAGAAGATGCAAATTGGCTCTGCTAACACATAGCACCTCCTGCTGGGAGCCAGTAGACAAATTCCCCAAAATAGCAAATGAGAGCGTCTATATCACGTTATCGAAAGTTTACTTAATCGAATCAATAAAGGTTGAACTTTATTGATCGATTAAGTAAAACATCAAATAACGTAAAAAAAAAAACTTAAAAAAAAAAACTAAATTGTGTAGGCAGGGGGGCAAGCCCCCCTGCACCCCCCTACTTAAATATACCAACTCCGAAACTGCACTACATTGAAGTAAACGGAAATCTCCCCTTACGGACATTTCAGTTTACTTGCATGATGTTCTTTAATTTCGATATTGTCGTGCCGACGATATCAGACTCGATATTGTCAGCTTACGACAACATGATGTAGACCCAAATGAGATTGGGGTATACACTGCAGTGCAAGCAGCAAGGGTACACATGGATGCACAGCATAATGCAGCCTGCATGAGCACACACGAGTGTGCAGCATGATGCAGAGAGCATGAGCACACATTTATTTATTTTACTTTACTTTATTTGTTAACCAGAGTAGAGCATTAATATACATGAACCTATTTTCAGACTGAGACTGGGATTTACTTTCTGGTTAAGTAACTTGCTCACAGTCACACAGTAGGCAAATGCAATCAGATGGAACCAAACCCTGGACCGCAGAAAGCAACTTGTTAACAGCTCACAGCTTTAACCCTTTTGTGGTAACTGCCAGACAGTTTTATATTAAAGCATATAAATAAATACAAGGCATGATGCAGGCAGCATGGACACTCATGGAAGTATAGCACTGTGCAGGAAGTATAGGCACATAAGGAAGACACTCTGTTGCAGGTGGCATAGGCATAAACAGATTCACAGCTTGATGATAGTGGCATGGGGACAGGTAAACATACAGACTGGTGCAAGCAGAATGACTGCATGTGAATGTAAAATATTGTGCAAGCAGCTTGAACACATACAAATAAAGCATGGTGCAGGCAGTATGGGCTCAATGTATGAAAACCGGTAACATGGGAGCACACTGAACTACAACATAATGTATCTGGTATGGGCTCATTTGAATGCATTTCATATGGATGTACACTGTGGTGCAGACAGCATGGGCACATATTCATGCATAGCAAGGAACAGGCAGCATAATTACACATGAATGTACAGCAGCATGTTATAGGTGGCTGTGGGCACATACATTTATACAGCAAGGGGCAGGCAGCAAAGGCAAATATGTATGCAAAGCATGGTGCTGGTAGCATGGGTGCATACGGATGCACAGTATAATGTAGTCAGTATGGGCATACATTAATGTGCAGCACAGTCATACTGCATGGTGTAGACAGCATGGGCAAACATGAAAGCACAGTAAGCTGCAGGCATCATAGGCACATGTGGATGTACAGCACAGTGCAATCAGCACAGGCACACAGGCATACAGCATGGTAGAGGGAGCAAGGGCACACAGATGTACAGCACTGTACAGACAGTATGGACACACATGGATGTACATGATTATGCAGGTGGTATGGAATCACATGCATGTCCAGCATGCTGCAGCAGCATGGATGTATACTGATGTACAGCATGACATAGGTGGCAAGGGAACATAGGGATGCAAATCACTTTGCAGTCAGCATGGACATACACAGATGTACACCATGCTGCAGGTAGCACAAGCATACAGTGATGTACAGCATGGAACAGTCAGCATAGACACACACAGATTTATAGCATGGTGCAGGCAGCACTGGTGCATAGGGATGTACTACTGTAGGGCTCAATCAGCATAAACACAAAGATACAGCATAGTGCAGTCAGCACAGGCACATATGGATGCACAGCATGATGCAGACGGCATGAATGCAAATGATGTACAGCAAAATACAGACAATATAGGTAACACACAGATTCATAGTATGGTGTAGGCAGCATGGGTATAAAACAGATGTGCAAAATGGTGTAGACAAGCTGGGTACAAACGATACATAAAAATGATGCGCACATCATGGACACAGCATGGTCTAGGCAGCATAAGAAGATATAGATGTAGAGACTGTTGCAAAGACAGAATGGCCACACATGGATGCACAGAATGGTGCAGGCAGCATAGACACGTGGATGCACAACATGATGTAAGCAGCTTAGACACAAGTGAATACACAAGCATAATGCAAACAGCACTGGTGCATGGATGTACAGTTAGGTGCATACAGCACAGGCACACACATATGTACAGCATGATGCAGTTAGCACTGAAACATGGTGGTGCAAGTTGCATTGTACAAATGGCTATAGAGTACGGTGCATGCAACATGCATGCACGTGGATGTTCACACTGATGCAGGCACCACAGACACTCATGAATACATGTTATGATGCACACAGCATTGATACACATAATATAGAGCATGTCGCTGTATAAAGATCACTCAGTGCCTGTAATTTATGCAGATCGTCAAAATGTCACAGAATATGAACAGTTTAGTACATACGACAGTTACCTCGCATTAGACTCTCATTTCCCTCCTACCTGAAATATCCAGGCAGAATAAATGGAACGAATGGATCATGAGGGTTACATAACAGAGCCACTGGCTGGGGGTAGATGGTTAAGGTGACAAGTGGAGAGGAATGGAAGGAACATATGGAGCATTCTGCAACATCATAGAATGTAAAAGGCAGAAGAACTCAGTTAAAAGACAAAGGGTTTTGACAATGCTCCATTGGTGAAGGGTGCAGACTGGACTATTACAGGAGGCCAAATGGACATGGAATGATTTAGGGAAGCCATAAAACAGAGGGTTTGAGAACAATGAAAGGCAAGGTAATAGTAACAATGAGAAAAGGGTGTGGAAAAAGTACACCAAGTAATTAAGGACAATGATGGTTGATGTATACTGGTTAATGGAGGTTAATGTTTTGGGGTAGTTTTGGGCTTTGGCTGCTGGGTCAAATAATGACAAGCCAAAAATATATATTGTTTTTCAGAGTGAAAGGAGCTGCAAGCGAATAGGTTAACAGAATAACTGTGTGTGTGTGTGTGTGTGTGTGTGTGTGTGTGTGTGTGTGTGTGTGTGTGTGGTGGGGTAATGTAATGGTGGAAAATTCAGCATGTAACAGAGGAGATCAGGATGGAGAAGGTCTCGCAGGTAAGGTAGTGTAGGATACCGTAAAAGTTGTTTGGTGAGGAATAACCAGAGATGCAAAAGGAGTACAGAAAAAAAGGTAAATAATATCTTTGCCTCCTGGAAATTAGGCCAAAATGTCAGCATTCTCTGTGACAAAGATCTTCAATAGATCCTGGCTAGTGTAGAAATGCCTGAGGAAGACAAGTGTGGTACCCTCATCCAAAGAGGAGAGAAAGAATAAATCTATGAACTACAGGCCTGCTAGCTTAAACACAAGGAATGTTGTGGAAAGAACCTTGAAAGAAAGTCTGGTGACATTTCTAAAGGAGAGAAGGCAAGGCACAGTATCTGATTTTGAAAACAGTTTGTTACAGTAGAGAGTTGATTATACAAATGTAGATTATCTGAAAAGTCAATTATCCAAACACAGTCTTCCAAAGTTTTTGGGTAG
Organism: Protopterus annectens; assembly: GCF_019279795.1. Taxonomy (NCBI): domain Eukaryota; kingdom Metazoa; phylum Chordata; order Ceratodontiformes; family Protopteridae; genus Protopterus; species Protopterus annectens. Next base: position 896,874,649 of record NC_056747.1, on the reverse strand, counting down.
GAAAACTAAAAATTTGAATATGTACACGTTATACATATTCGCTTGTGCATGTTTTTGAGGTTGTAATCCGCTCATGTGTGAAAAATATTCTTTATTGTCCATTGGAATCACTGAATGGTTGAAAAGTGTATTCCTTTCATGCAGAAAAAAGATTTTTAGAAGTTTTTTTTTATCCAGTTCAATGTATGTTTGATTACCCGAACTTCCCTAGGTTCCAATTAGTTCAGATAATCGACTCGCTACTGTAGTTACTGTTGATGTGAAAGCATTACATACTGTCAAACAACAGGACTTAGGAAATGAGTGGGTTTGTACTTTATAGCTGGAGGATAAAGACTATAGAATCCTGGAAATAAAGAGTGTCGGGGATGTATAGATATGGTTTAAAAATACAACCCTTTTCTGCTTAAAAGCAGCATTATAAACAAGCAAAGGGAGTGGACATTGGGACCACTATGGGCCAAAATTCTGCAAACCTTTTTATGATATTTTGAGGAAAATATTAGACATTCAACCCAGATCAGATTTTACAGTTACTTTATTGATGATTTTTATATATGGTAGTTCTACTCAAAAGCTAAGAGTTCTTTGATTATATTACTTCTATTCTATTCAAAAGCTAAGAGTTCTTTGATTATATTACTTCTACTACAGAGGAGAATGTCCACAAGTAATGTTTATGCATACAATATTGTATCTGCTGGATACTTGAGTGTACCAAAATGCATCTAACCTTACCTTTGAAGTATCTGTGAGTTAAAAAATGCAGCTAGTAACTCCCTTCTGCATTTTAATAGTACGCCGTCCCAGCACTTAAAAATAATGTGGTAAAAAGTATGTTTATCGCAACTAACAAAGAAAAAATGAATGCAATTAGTGAATATTTAACAAATAGATTTGTTTAAAATAGATTTGAATTGAGGGCATGCTCAAAAAACTTTGGACATGATTTCTTGAACATAAAGGAAAACCAAGGATCAGATGGTATGATAGAGGGGAACAGTGGAGTACTATTATGAGCCCAACTTTTACTTTGCATAGTGGGTCCATCAGAAAAAATAATAACTGATAACTGGCAGATCATTAGTAGTGTATTAGAAGTGTCTGAAAAAACAGGGTAGCTCTTCAAGGTATATAAATAAAAGGGGGCTTCATCTCAAAAATATTTTTGAAAATGAAGTTCTACAACAATGAAAAGGAAAAAGGGCACTTGTAAAGTTCTGGCTTGTGGTATGTGAAGATATATATACTCATGAAGGCACAAATTTACAGTGTTCCATTAGAACTAAAACATATTAACTTCAGGGTATTTTAAAGCAGATCCAAGTACACATTTTATATGGCAGTTTACATTACAAATGACTCAATAGAAAACTTAACATAAAATAGAGCATGTATAATCAATCAAGCATAATAATAATGTGACAGCTCTGTATAAACAATCTGTAATGTGCAATAATTATAAGAAGTTCACTTCTGTGGTTTTGGATAATGTCCCTGTTAATATTAGAGCAGGCAACAGGCATGATGAGCTTGACTATAAAGATATAACTGGCAAGTTTTTTTGAATACTTGCAAAGAACATGGTTTAAATCAAAATGTGAATTTTAAATGTTGGAGAAGAATCCGTTTTAATTTTTCCTAATGAAATGTTTTACTTTTAATCACATGACTAACAGCATGTGATTTGAGGGGAGGGTGTATTTAACTAATATAATAGGGTTTGATGGTAGATCCGAGGAAGTCTCTTGTCTTTACAGTTTATGTTTTTGATATGAAAGTGCTTCCCTCTTGGTTGTTTTATTAAACAGTAAGAATATCAAGAACAATCTCTTCTTTTTACCACTAAGATAGACACCTGTTTTAGGGATTTCATTCTTTCATAGTGCTGTTTTCAGTGGAGCACCCCACTAGTATCTCCAGGTTTTACTTCATGTACAGACATTTTCTATACAAGAATCATCACTACTAACATTACAAAGGTAATGTGTAAGGAACTGCACTCATCTGCTTTTTGATCACCAAAAAATATACTAAAAGAACCAAGTCACCCAGAGTCTTTTTTTAACTAATGATAAACGTCCTTGACGGATTTCCTAAGGACTAACACTGCCTTAGCAGGACAGGGCGAAGACATTAATCCTCTAAACGTCCTTATCAGGATGAATATTGCGTTGAAAAGGACTTCATTATTAGAAAGATGCTACAAACTTTGAAATTTCGATAACCAAATGTGTCCTTATCAGGACAAATGCTCACTAAGAAAGAAGGAAAACAGCTGATGTAAGAATGCACTCTTTAGGATGAAAACATCACAGCAAGAAAAAACACCAAAACGTCCTAATCAGGATGAGCCACAGCTTACTCATCTCCGAACAAGCAGCAACAAGAAAGCTATCTGTTGGAGAAACTCAACCTAGAAAAGAAATACAAAAATGTTTTTATTAGGATGAACTACAGCCTGCCAATCTCTGAACTAGCTGCATTCCTAACACCATTCTGAATGAACTGGGACTGTTACTTTTGCTATTCAGTTTTTAACATTACAAAGGAGACAAACTAGGACATTTTCAGTGAATGGCCTATGGTAATGAATGGAAGCAAGGGTAGCATCAAGGGATTGCATTAAGAAAAAGAAGAAAGCCAACAAAATGAAGAAACTAGCTGGTTCAAAAGGCAGTAAGGAGAGCGCAGAGGGAAATTACAAGGATATAGACAAAAGTGGGAAGTGAAAGACAGGAGAAAGGGAATGAAAAATCTTCATGAAAACCAGGAGGAAGGTGTCAAATATTATTAGGAATGCCAAGCCTAATATGGAAAGGAAGATGTTCCTAGGGTGGGTTACAGGTTCAATGTTTCATTCACATAAATATGGGAACAAAGAAAGCAAGAGAAGATCTGGGAGTAGGCTGATAAAAGATGAGGAAAAGGTACAATGAAATTACTGTAATGCCAAGGTGGTGAATAAATTCTTTACTCATTATTACAAACAGGCAGAAGGCAAAGTATCAGTCTGGAGGAGAGATATGGGAAAGATGGGTCCGGATTGACAGCTAGAAGGATTTGGCTTTACTGGCCTTAATGAAATAATCAAGAGTTACACAGCAAAATTGCACGGACATTCAAAAGTCATGTAGCTGAAACTCTGATATATCTTTAATGGGGTCATTTGCATATATTCCCATGAGCCTCCCCTATAGGTGGTTTATAGTATTACACAGTGAAGGCTCTAGCCTGGCTATGTCTTTACTGCAGTTTTTATAGAATGTTTTTTCTGTGTTACCCTTATGCCCTTTGGCTTGGATTAACAGATGAAGAGGAGGTCTTCTTAGAGGAGGTTCTTAAACATAAAGGGCTTAACTACAGATAACAGAGATACTATTAAATGCTTTAGGAGGACCACTGGCAAAACATGTATAGTCTCTCTCTCTCCCTCAGGATTCGGGAGTCATGTTAGTGAATTAAAAATGGTAAATGTATTCTGGTACATAAGGGGCTTTGAGAAAGACTTAACTACAGACTGGTCAGCCTTGTCTATGCTTGCTGAGATGACAAATGGTGCTGATGACCGGCTTCCTAAATGATAATGGGCTTAGATGCAGAAGGCAGCATAGTTTTGCACAACATAGGATATGCCAGTCCGTCCTGATAAAATTTTCTAGCTCTGTGACAGCAGGTATAAATAACAGCATCCCAGTGGATTGGTTGCAGCTGGATTTCAACAAGGCCATTGACTCAGTGTCGCAAGGTGTGTTAGTGTAACATCTGTAATAAATATTTGGATCCTCAACTTGGACATGTGACCAGCCTCAACGAGGTCTTTACTAGGAATCCCAAACAGTGCAATGATGGGCAGGTGGCATGCATACCAAACAAGAACTGAGCCAATTTCTTAACACTATATAGTACTACTTGTTAAACTTTATAGAAAAAAAGTAATGGTAAGTAACATGTTCTAATATGGTTACATGGGTGTGGAACTGCCAAGAGAAAGAAAACATGGGACTGTGGTAATGACAAGAGTCATCGTCCAATGAGAAACCCTTAACAAGTGAGGTACCATGGTGCTTGGTGCTTAGACTAGTGCTGTTAAGCCTACAGTAACAGACACAGTGCAATACAAGGGAGGTCCAACATAGTTTTTTAAACACAACATAACTTCTGCTGTTTTAATATAATGTGTATGCGAAGAATTAAATATTAGATATTATTATCAAGTTTTGCTGTTAACATATCCGAAACATATTAACACATTCAAGCTGTAACAGATGTACATAACACTTTACATTTAAAATTTCGAGGGAAGGTTCGATGACCAAGGAATGTCGAATAACGATCATCTGACCTGTGTTGCCCAACCTTCAGCTGTGCGAATCTTGGGTCAGCAAATGCACAGTGCATTCCCACAGATGAAGTCGATCATAGAGATTGCGGTACAGTGGAGATCAGGAAATTTACCCTTTTCTTCACTGTAATGCGATCTTGGAGTTGGAGGGTGCAGGGGGGGGCTTGCCCTCCTGCAAAATCATCACTTCACGTGGTGTGCAGTGTTGGGGCACCACAGATGTCTAGAAAGGTCGAATTCACAACAGAAAGTGTGTTTGCAACATTCTGACCTTCTCGACTTTCCGTGTTCATTTTAGTTGCCATTTTAGGACGGTCTGTCTTTTGAGTGTAGGCTATATGATAGTAAACCGTACATAACATGGTATATATAACAGCTACATTACTAGAATTTAACGTTTCTAATCACACCTGTATCACTACTTAAACAGAAAAAGCATTTCACTACTAAGCCTGAACAGCGATATCATCTTGTATAACTTCCTTTCCTGAAGTACTGAAAAGTGGTGACCATGACTTGTTAAATAAAGGCAATCTGTCCCCTATTCAGTAATCAGTTTTAACCCTTTATATAACTGTAATAGACTGCAGCCTTGGTTGTTTACACTCAGACATTGTCCATCTTTCAGTTTTTGCATAATTAATGCTTAAAACTTGAATAATGCAGAACTCTTAACAGGTGGGAAAAAGACACACTCATTTCAAGAAGACAGTATAGCTAAAGTAAACCCTGCATTTAAGGCTGTCATGCAAGCAAACGTAGAGCAGGTGATGCTAGCAAACATATTCCACATTTCTCGCATAGGTGAACAATCCCAAAAAATTACCACACCACCATATTTCCTGCACAAAGGAATAGTCCCAATAAATGTACACCACCACTACATTTCCTGCATAGGTGAATAGTCCCAATAAATGTACCTCACCACCTCATTTCCTGCACGGGTGAACAGTCCCAAAATATGTACCACACTGCCTCAGTTGTTCCATAGGTGAACAGTCTCAATAAATGTACCACACCACCACATTCCACACCTTCAACAACTGTCAGTGCACCTTATCTTACCAGAGCTCAGCTTCACTCAGGTAATGTGGCACCTGTGCTGTATCGTTAAGTACAGAAACAATATTAGTGATAAGGAGCATAACAGGGCAGGGCTGGCCAACTTTGAATCTGCTGATCACTGAAAAAAAAAAAAAAAAGAAACCATGTCATGCCACTTACTTTAAGAGGTAAGAGAGATGCACCACTCCTAAAATGGGCAAGTACAGCTTTCCCAACTTTTCTGCCCCAATACCTCAGACAGTGACATGAAGATAAAAACACTGAGCTGCTGCTATTGCTGCAGCTTGGAAAGCAGCGTGGGGAATTCAGCAAAGAACAGAGAGAGTTCACAATCTGGAGATACTGCCACACAAGTTATTCAGCAAGTAATGTTTTGCCAAAACTTCCACAAAGGATTGCAAATTCATCTTTTTACCTAAGATATGCTTCCCTTTTCCAACTGCCTCCATCTTATGGGATATCAACTGACTAACCTGCTAGGTTTTCCCATGTAAATTGCAACAAGTAGCCGGAAGAAAAACATCTTCACAGCCCATGTATCTTTGATACAGCTTCAATCCCTGCAAAGGAAAAAATTGTGTGTATGTGCGTGTGTGTTTGTGTGTGTGCATGTGTGTGTGTTTGCATATATGTGCACACGTACATTTGCATATACACTAGGCGTTGGTTAATGTTAAAATATAACTATTTTGCTCTTTGTTTAAGGTCATGACAAAATTTGAAAAAAGATGTTACAATACATGAAGTAGAAAAAATGCACATACTTTACAAATACATGGAAATCCTTTTTAGATAAAAGACATTTGGAAGGAGATTGGCATATTACATTGTACATGGACACAAACACATTTTTTTTTAAAGAAAGAATTGTAGAAGCCCAAAGAACATTCCCAGACTATTGGTAAGAGTAAAACATGTAATGAACTTACTAAATAATAATAATAATAATAATAATAATAATAATAATAATATCAATAAAAACAATAACACGCTTAACAAAATGACATTAAGTAATGGGAAAAGGAGGAGGATGCCAAGCATTTATATGGCCTGTGTTGTTATAAAGTAAATAAGCAAAACGCAGAACTTATGACACCATGTGACTGGTAAGAAAAATACAATCTTGTCAGATATTCACCTTTAAAAAAATTCACATTTCTGGGCTTGTTACAAACCTTGAAAACTGTAAATAAAAATCAGCTCTGCAGTACTTACATAAGAAGGTGGAAAAACAGCACATGTCTGCAAGTAAAGAAAAACAATGATTAGCAGGCAAGCATTTGCACAAATGATAACTAACATCAATAAATACAGTAAGCTGCAGTTTTTGGTGCCTCCTACTTAAACATCTCTTTTCTCACAACACTATGAGATACAATTTTTCAAAATTAACTGTCCCCTATAAATGCCAGGTCAAAAGCAGTATTAAATGCTCTCTAAAAATGGAGGCCAGATGTAGTAGCAAAAGCCACTCTCAGGTACCTGGGAGTGCATAGTGACAAGGAAGAAAAGGAATCTTACTTCAGGTGCTATTGGGTAGGTGAATAAATGTGCAACCTATAAAACATTGATGCAAACGCCAAAATGTGAACAGTAGATTATGGGAAGCCCAAAATTTGCTTCCAGACTGTCACTTAAAATGAGTTAGCGCCAACTCTGTCAATACCACTTTTTGCATACTCATGTAAATAATGCTTTCAGCAGTTGTGGTAACTGAAAAGGGAAAATCTATGCCCCCAACAACTTTACAGAGCAGCAAACTCAGTGGTGATTCTAATAAGTATGAAGTGCAAGACACACAATCAGGAGAGGCATAGCTAGGATGGACAAAGGCAGCAGTCACTCCAGGTGCACAGTATTAGGGAGGGGCATGATTGAGAGATGAAAATTAATCAGTACAGCAGTACTGGTATTCATTTCTGTACTGACATTTCTGTTGCTTCTGTTTACCGGGTACTTTCAGCTGGTTTTAGTAAAAATAAAAAACTTTTCAGTAGAGGTTCGGGAAAAAATCTCTAGCATATTACAAACATTTTTAAACAGACATTCAGTAATATACACGAACAGACATTAAATAATATACGTTAACAATTACATATACATTTGTTTATTAGATTACATTTACATGAAAGTTGAGACAACTATTACAGTATAAAAGATACCTGTGCATTAGTAGATGTTGAACGTTAAGCATTTGAAGGCGTGTACTAGTTTGTCAGATGGATAATAGATCATGTGATCAGTGCTTAAATTCAAAGAAACTGAGGTGAGGGAAGGAACTAGGTAGGACAGAAGATGTTAATATGGTAATTAAGAGATGGGGTATACAGCAGGTTCAGAGACAGTTACATGTGTAGCTATTACAAAGTTTATATTAGAACTATAGAGGTGGGGGTGAGCAGTATCACAAAATATTGTACACGGCTGGCAGACGCAAATAAAACTATTTAGGTATTGGTGAAGACTGATTGTGGGGTACAGGATTCCGAATGAAGAGAAATGATTTGACAATATGACAAGCTAAAGATAACAGTTGCATTTATCATGGAGATGTACAGGAGCAGATTCATGGATTTGATAGGTGAAGTTTTAGTTATGTTTTGAATGAATATGAATTCTGAATGGATCAGTGGTAGCTGGATGTGATTCTATAGTTTATAGTCTATAGTTTAACTATGCCATTTGAATAAAGAGAGTCAACTGCAGTAACAGCCTATTTCGGTTATAGTGATTGGTGACTTTTCTCTAGAGCGTAAAATTCTATTTGGATAATTGTGTTGTATTATGTTGTTAAGGGCTGGTCAATTTTATTGTTAAAGAGAAATCTGTACACTGTAGTTAGCTGAGAAAAAGCTATATGACATGGTAGTTCTAACTAGTTTAATTCTCTGAGGGCTAGCTAGTGATGTGTTCTATCGTTATAGTTAAATTCAGATTTGGCTATTTTATTGCAACATTGCTGAAGTATGGACAGTTGTGAGACTTGAAGATTAGTTAAGATTGGGGCACCATAGAAGATAGATGGTAGTAAGAAAGTATAGGCTGTACATCTTCTGACTATGTGCACCTAGTTTTTGATAAGTTTAACCACATGTGACCCATGATGGTCAAATTTCAACCGATTATCTCTGATGACACCCAGTAATTTTGTGTGGATTAATTGTTCTATCTTGGTGTTTCTGGCAGAGGCAATAGTAGTATTGTTTTGGCAGATGTGTGTTTTGGGATAAAGAGCAGTCATTTTTTTTATGGTTTAGAAGCAGTTGTGAATTATTCAGCCATGTTTCAATTGATAAGAAGGATTGCTGTGTAAGGTCTTGGAGTTTAGAGAGAAAAATGACAGAGAAGATTAGGATTGAGTCATCAATTGATAAGAAGGATTGCTGTATAAGGTCTTGGAGTTTAGAGAGAAAAATGGCACAGAAGATTAGGATTGAGTCATCAGCGTATGAACCAGGGTAGCATTTTTTGTAGCAGTGTAGAGTCATTGATGAACATGTTGAAAAATATGGGACCTAATATAGATCCTTGTGGGAAACCAATACTTAATCGCAAGAAGGTGGAGAAATCATTTTTCCATATGCAAATATTTAATGATATAAAGACAAAAACTGATGCATGTGTGTAAACTGCAGGCTATGTTGTTCAGGGCAAGGTAGACTCACATTATGCACATACCATCTAGAAATGTAGAGATGACAGAGTCACAGCTGTCATTACTTGCCACTGGACAGACATACAAATTGCTAAATAAACAGCGTGGGGGGGGGCTGAGCTGTAGGTGGCATTGTGCAGCATGACATGTTTGACCACATGTACTCAAACCTGCTCTGCAGAAACAGCCTCACCAGGCTTGTAAATGTGTGCTGTGTTGTGCAAATTCAGTGGTCCTATCCTTCGATGTAGAGGGCTTGTACTTACCAGACTGGTTTTGGTCTTCTGCACTTGTACAGAGAGTTTTTGTTTGTGTGTTTGCTTTCTCTAAATAAGTAGGACAGGGTGAGGAGGGCAGCTGCCCTGGGCACAAGCTATTAGGAGGTGAGATTGGGCAGAAGTGAAGTATAAGCATTATCAGTTGTCAGAATGCATTTAATAATGGCATTGCCATTCATTCATTTAAACAGCTATGTTAGTCTAAATGAATGAATGGCAATGCAGAAACAAATGTGTGTTAGGTGTAATTTCAACCACTGTATGTGCTGTAGAACTAGCCCCTTGAAGAAGATAGTTTTTGCTCATTAGCTTTGGTTTAGGGGAGGCACCAGTGTTAAGGAACTGCACAGGGAGCAAATTTGGCAATCTACTACCATGAAAAGTTGTAATCAGAGTTCTTTTTTCTTCTGCCTCTAAACAGGCATGTTAAGGCTCCTCTATATAGGTAAGTAGAGGTTTAATTTTTTAATTATTTTTTTTTATCTCAATGGTTCTGCAAAAGTTGTTTTTTTATCACCTCAGCAGGTGCCCTGCTTCACTGCTGGTGCTATGCCTGCTACTGCCTGGGGCAGAACATGCAGCTCACATCTGGAATATACCATAAACAATGCTCCTTGGTGGCAGGGTTGGTGAGCCACTGCAGGAAATAACATGGATGCCATGTGAGCATAACATTCAGTAGCAATGGTGATATGACTTGTGTGAGGCTAATGAAACCCTTAACAGTGACAGCCCGCTATTGCATGACCAGGATCTGAACTGTGAGTTCCTTTCACAAGATGTGGAAGTCTGAAAATGTCCAACATGTTGACCCACAAAGGACTGCAAATCTAGGGATGCTGCAGCTGACTGGGCTGCCTATGGCACATGTCCACCGTGGCATGTAAACCCAATCTCTGTTCTGCCTCACAGAGGTGTAGCTGCCATGTGTGTGGTTGGCGGGTGGCATAATTGTTAAGGTGTTTATACACACATGCACGCGCACATGGTACAGGGTTTGACTCTCACTTTTCTTCATGGTCTAGTTATTGGCTAGGCATGTAATAGTCTGCAGAATGATTACCTTGTATATACCTATGAATTTGTGTGTGTCTATTAAGTCTTCACAAGTGTACAGACAGAGGCTGACATGGATTCTTTGTGAGGAGCCATGCTCTGAAGGAGAATAGCTATAGCAATTTCCCTGGTCTCCACCATTTCCATATATTGCTGACACTTCTGCAACATATCTTCATGTATACATTGCAATACTCTCACTATCTCTATCTGACTTTCAGTAGCAATATCCTATGCCTGGACAATGTCCTGACACATTTGCTGTTGTGCAGACAATACCTTACATGCTTTCTGAGCCAGATGTGGTCTTGTAGTTCATTGGGCACTCTTGTGGATGGATTGTATGTTGGATACTCCAATGTGCAACAATGTCTTGTATTTCTCCAGAGGTTCCACATGAGGATCAGATAGACAGCTCAGGCTACAGGGGATTTCACAATACCTGGCGAAGGCTCATGTCCATGGTGCACTGTCTCTATGCCAGCACTGGCCCTTGTGGATTCATCACTCTGCTATGAGGGGTGGAATCCCTGATAGTACAGTTTGCAACTATCACTATAAATATCTTCAGACAATGACACGATTATGACAGCAATGGTATCATCTTTGACTGCCACATGAGCATCAGCATCATCTTGCCATCCTGTCCCATGCTCTATGCCCCATACTCTAGCACTGTTGGTACAGTTGCTGACAGACCTGTGAACAAATGACAAAGCATTAACCATTGCTCACAGGTTCATATGGTCATAGATTATTACTTGGCTGGCAGTGCTGGGGACCACTGAGAAGCCTAGCCAGAATACCCATTTGCCTCCATGCACTGTCTGTCCAGCTATCTTTTTTTTTAAAGTTGAAAGCAGCTTTAATGTGATTTTTTTACTTCAATTTCAACACACTTTTCTCAATGTACAACAGTGCATGTGAATGATTTAGCTGTATTTAATTACTTAATTTAGTCTATGTAACGCAACTAGATGTTTCAGGTCTGGTTCTTTAAGAAATTGCACTTGGTAGTTGATTGACATCATAATTTATTCTTCTAACTCAAATTTGACTGGATGAATTGTTTGCATTTAAATGTCTTTTTAAAGGCAGACTGCAACTCTGATGAAGTCTTCATGTCTCAAACGAAAAGCGCTTCAAATAAATTGTTTCACCAAAGTATTGCTGGTTTGCGTATTTGACGAACTGCAGTGACCGTATTTTGTTTGAAGTCTTCATGTCTGCAAGACGAAAGCGCTCAGTCTGTGGTTTTATTGCATTAAAATTTGTTGAAGTGAATTGAAGCTCATTGTGGAGTGTCTGTTCCACTTTTAGTTTTTTGTTTGTGTCAGTTGTTAGTTTACTGAAGTTTGTTTTTCGGTTAAATGTTTTACGTATGTTCACCGTTACTTCCTGCATTTTAACGTTCTATACATCAATATATCTGTTTGTGCTATGCGTTTCTGATGAAATTTGAAAAAAACGCAGTACACACCAGAGAAGAAAAAGACAATACATTATCCATTTTAGCTGATTAAAATCACTTTGTGAAGTTCACAGTCAAATGAGGCTTTCTAGCAAAAAGTTCTGTGAATCACAGTACTGCCTACAAGTCCATCCATATAACATCTCACTCAACTTTTTACTTATATGGACAAGCATTAAGTGGTGTGACCATATGCCTCCTTTTAACATTTCATAATAAGGTACAAGCTCACAACTACCTGAACTACCTGCCATCACACTGCATGCAATTCCCAGCCTATTAGTTTCACTTCCTGAAAAGTGACACCATATTGGCTAATGACATAGGAGGGATACAGTGGCATCTGCTAAAGCTCTGGGCAGAGGTGTCCAGTTAACGCCCTAAAGAAATCAAAATCCTCCTGTACTTCTGCTTACAGAAGTTCAAGGTACACCTGGATGCAGCCCAGACTAAACCATTTTTAAAAAAGTGCACATCTGGACTGATTTTGCTGATGAACTCAGCCAGGCAACTGAAATCTCCAGATAAGATGAACTATGCAGGCATCACTTCAATGGCCTGCAGAGCAAGCAGCCACATACTCTAACCCAGTGGTAGGCAGAAGTGATGATGGCATGTCCCGTGTCATACAGTAAACATCCAGGTCTTTGCTTTCACTACTGCAGTTCTACAGTAAAAGGATGTCTCTTTTTCTGTTACTGCAGTTCTCATCTCCCTCTCTCTGGCAGAGTAGGTATTCAATTATACTGATACTGTTCATACTGTTGCTGTCTGTACAGATTTTATTACCTTATTTAACTTTTTTATTCTTTTTTTACCACCTAGTTATTTTACTCCCAATTCTCAGCTAGAGTGTCTTCTGCGTGGAGACATGCCAATCATTAGCAGACCGGAGTTCCGCTGTGGCGACCCCTAACCGGGAAAAGCCGAAAGACGCAATCATTCCTAGGATATAGTCCTCTGTAAGATTATGCACACAGCAGGGAAGATGTCCTCTGTAGGTGATGCTCCATGGTATGTCCCTCTGCCATGTCACTGCTGACCCATAGTGGGAATTTGTAGAAGGCATCTACACACATTTGCACATGTGCACTACTATAGGAATTGCTGGCCATCAGTCTTAATAGCAGTTACTTAAGGTCTGACTGGTGGGCCACTGTCCACGCAGATGCTTGTGGGCATTTTGTTAGATATTATACTTTATGGGGTGGCTCATACCCTTAGGTCATTTCTCCATGTCAAAGTGGTTCACGGCCGTACATCATATGGGCAGTCCTTAAGTATCCCAATGTATTTGTACTGATGGCTTCTGTTATTATCTACCTGCTATGCAGTGGACTTGATATTTACACTCTGTCCAGTGACATCCTTATTGCTGTGACAAGACATACACATATCCTGTCAACATATTGTGCTTTTCATCATATACTGACAATACATGTGCCCTGTGCATAACGTTCTTTTCCTTTTCCAGCACAGCATGAGATTCACATCACAACACTGAAATTTCACAGAAGACTGGAGCATTCAGCACCTAGTCTGGTATGTGTCTGTACATCCATTCCTCAGCTTTTACTTCACCTTTTTATCATTTATAAAGTACTCATTCTTTTACTTTCTCACTAATAGAAGAAAGTCCCTCCATCCACAGGTGCATAACAGCTAAGGGTACCTCTGCTGCAGACCAGCCATGCTACAGCGCAAGACCAAAATCCAGCTGTTGTGTATCCTAAGACTACATCATCTGGGGAAAAGCAAAGGCTCCTCTCCAGCAGGTAACACAGGATGGGCACCCCTGCCTGACATGGCATGAGAGAGAGAGATGATGTGGCCCCAACCTACACCTCCAAAAGGGTTTCAAGACTTGCTAAACCAGCAAGTTCTGATTACTAAGCCACCAAAAATTAGCTCCTCAACCAGCTCTGAAATTGATCCACCTAGCATTCCTGTGCATGAGTACAGTAACTAATCTCTGGTCCACTCTTGGCATGGGCCTGTCCCTGTGTTCCCCTCTTTTTCCCCATTCAGGCCATTGAGACTTACTTGGAGTGGGAGCACTTCATGGCTGCATATTTAAACACAAAGAAATGTAGCTTCTGAGCATCTCTACACTAGAAAAGTAGGAAGTGTATTGCACTTGATTAATCTTTGGCTTGATGTAAATGAATTATCTGTCTTTTTGTAAGTAAATTACTTTGTTTCTTCAACTATGTTATATTTGTTAAAACTAGCTACTAGGCCTCAGGATCAAAGACCCTTTAGTGGGAGTGTGGTTTGTGCTTTACAGGCCTGGGTGATCTCCTTTTTGTTGTCGAGATTTTAAAAAGCAAGTGTCACTGTTTTCAATGCCTTATAGTAATCAGACTACCAAAGTCCCTTCCTCTTCTCTTTCATTGCTATTGTCAGTTAATTACTTCTTCCCTCCCACTGTTTTCCACAGATCTATAATACTGAGTGTCCACCCATCCAGCCAGTACTGCTCGACTAACCTCCCTCATTACAAATTGTCTCTGGAAACTCCTCCAAGTCTCATCTCATCTGCTTGATTGTTGGGAGTTAAAAGATCTAATTGAAGGTTCCTCCCCATAGACTGCTAAAGTTCAAGTTACCTTTCTACAAAAAGGAAGGAAACAATTTATTTTTTTACTTTTTATTACATCTTCTATGAGCACTTGCTGTCACCCGAACAATTATACATCTGAGTGGGTGTACCTCCAGTATCTATCCTTGGCCCATTACTATTTAACATTTTTACCAACAAACTGTTTACATCCTGTCCCCAGTCTTTTCTGGTGCAATATGCAGATGGCTCCACTGTCATCACCATAGCAGACTCCCTCTTTAACCTAAACACTCTCGCAGAACAATCCTTCTTATCAAAAGAAAACTGGCTTACCATGAATCAGCTAATTCTAAAGCCAAAAAAAACTTCTGCTTTTCACTCCCAGAACTATGAACTATCTAAAGTCCTCCTTCTCTATCTCTCCCATTAATAATATACCCATATATGTTGAGCCTCACACAGAATTTCTGGGGGTCATCATTGATGACCAACTCAAATTTGATCTGCATATCTCCAACATCAAGAAAACCCACCAAAAACTAGGACTTCTGTAAAACAAAAAATGTCTCTCCACCAGATGAAAAATTTCCCTATCCCATGCATACCCCCTTCCAAGCCTATTCTATGGCTCGCCAAGTCCTCACTAACCTTCAGTCTACTCTCCTATCAAAATCAGAATCCACATACAACAAATCTGCATGATTTGCTTCGAATCTTACATACCTCTATCACCACTGTCTTGCCCTTAAAAGCCTTAACTAGGTAAAATTTCTCCCCATCAACTGCTTCTCTCTCAGCTTCAAATCATTCATGCTATACTGCACCAAGCCTCCTCCTCTCCTGATCCTGCCTCTCTTGTCTCTCTATACCCCTACAAGGTCTCGCCAAAGCTCTGAGCAAAACCTTCTCCATATCTACAAACCCAAAAGCAAAATAGGGCAAAACCTATACAGCTACTCCCCTGCTTAATCTTGGAATAAACTTCCTCTCGGTATCGGGAATATTAAGCACCCACAAAAATTCAAGACTGCTAACAAAAACTTTCTAACCAGTACTTGGATCAGTCACTGTAATTACCCTCCATGACTCTTTCACCAGCAATTCTCACCTTCACCAACTCCCCTTACTTCCTCTCATGGCTACTCTCTGGCTGCACATCAACATTTTCAATATTACCTCCTTAATGAAACTTACAATTTATTCCAGTCTGAGTTCAGCTTAAGTAAACTTCATATCTACCGTCCTTATTCTTGTAAGGGTATTCCTCATACATATAACTGACCAACAATTGCAGAGGTTATACTGCTTGATTCAGTAGGTGAAATATGTATATAATTTCTACATGTAAATAATAAACATCATGATGTGCTTTTAGTTTTTTATACATTGATGCTTTTATATCTTAATGTATCACTATGTTTTCTACTGTACTTTTTGATTTTCATATCTTAATGTATTATTATATTTACTACTGTATGTTTGTAACTACTTGTGGAGCTTTTCTCCCCGGGCCTCTGCTGAAAAAGGGCTTTGACCCAGTCGGACTAACCCAGTCAACAAATGTCTAGTAATAATTACATTTTGTTTTTACTGTTTTATAGTCTATTTTTGTGAAACACTTGTTTGCTCTGCTCTTTAACTTCACTAATGCTACAGTCCTGTGTCCAGAGTCTCAGCAGTGAGAGTGCTGAACTTATAGTGAATTCTGTGCATATTTACTGTCCCTTTTTATGAAAAAAGGTTGTTCTGCATTTTAGCATATCTGGTAATACAGTATTGTGCTTATAGGCTCAGCAGCGAGAGCTGGGCTTACAACAAATTCTGTGCATTTTTACACTAATAACTAGCTTTTATGGTAAATATCTGCTCTTTAAGGATCAACTTTTAAGTTCTTTCACCATTTCTTTTTTGCTATAATGCTGCCCTCATCTTATAAAGTGGGATTTCTTATTCTAAAATGTGTAGTTTTTACTTTAGTTACTTCACTGGACCTATATTTTTTAAGCTTATTAAACTGGTGTTTCTGTATGCTGAGTAACTCTGTGGTTACTTCCTTATTCCATGTCATCAAGCCCCACCTTCTAATGATGCAATAGGGTCATAGGTTCATAGGTAGGTACTAGGCTATTGGCCCTAGGGCCTATATAAGCCTAGCCAAATGTACCCTGGCTTTCGCCACCCAAGAAAATTATTTTCCTGTGCCACTGTCGAGCAGAGCCACAGAAGTGATCCCCGGGGTGAATTTCCTATCTCCCATCCAATCATCAAGATTTTTCTTGAAGAGTGCTAATGAGGAGCTTTGTTTGATATAGATAGGTAGTTTGTTCCAGAGTATGGGAAGTCTCTGGGACAGGAATCTATCCCTCCAGCATGTTCTGTTTATTGTGGTGATGAGGTTAAGGTCCCTAGAGCGTGTAGCTCATAGGGATTGGGATTTCTTTAAGTAGAGCATGTCTAAAAGCTCTGGGTTTGACATAGCTTTGTGTGTTAGGCAGAGATCGCCTCTGAGTAGGCGATATGCAACGGAGTAAAGCTGCAGTTTTTTGAGACGGTCTGCATAGGGCATCTCTCTGAGGCCGGTAATCCTCTTTGTGAGGTATTTCTGTGGCCTTTCCAGTTGTTGTAGATGTCTTGTGAGGTACATACTAAAAGGGGCATTGTACTCTATAATGGGTCTAATGAGTGACGAGTAGAGGGGAACAATGACCTCTTTTTTCCTGGATGAGAAACCTTTTGTGATGAGGTGTGCTACATAGAAGGATTTCCTGACTACTGTGGCGATGTGATTATCAAAGGAGAGACTACTGTCCACATGTGTCCCAAGGTCTCTTATCACACTTTCGGTGTTAAGTAGACTACCACCTATGTGGTAGTTCATGGGTACTGAGTTTTTACCAAAAGGGATGACAATGCACTTTTTGGCATTGAGCTTGAGGCCATGGCTTTGACACCAGGCATCTGTCTCAGTGAGGCCCTTTTGTAGGATGTCCACATCTTTTGGAGTTTTGATTATGGCTCCTAGTTTGCAGTCATCTGCGAACTTCGTTAGCCAAAGAACTTCTGTGTTGGCCTGTACTTCAGAGAAGTAGATACCAAACAGGAGAGGACCCAGGACTGAACCCTGTGGTACTCCACTTGTCACTGGTCTGAAGTTGGATTTGGAGTCTGCTACTTTCACAGTGTGGGTTCTGTCAGTGAGCCAGTTGGCAACCCATCTTGTGACATAGGGATTTATACCTAGTTTAGTGAGTTTATCTATAATTCCAGAGTGAGGGATGGTGTTGAAAGCCTTGGTGAGATCTAGATAGGCTGTGTGAACCACCTTACCCTCATCTACGGCTTTGGTGACTGCTTCAAAGAAGTCTATCAGGTTTAGGAGACATGATCTGCCTTTTACAAACCCGAACTAGGTGGGGTACTGAGTTTGGAGATTACCAATGTCATTGTTTATAAGTTCCATGATGATACGCTCCATAGCCTTGCAGACCAGGCTCGTTAGGCTAATGGGGTGGTAGTTTCCGGGGTCTGTGGTGGCTCCCCCTTTGTGGAGTGGGATAACTGTTGCTGTGCGCCACTCAGTGGGCACATAGCCTGAGGTGAGGCTATGATTGAACATGGTACTTAGGTGGGGTGCCAGTTTGTTCTGTAGTTCATGCAGAACACAGCCTGGGATGTTGTCAGGTCCCATGGATGCTGTGTTCTTGGCTTTGGATAATGTGTTTTTTACCTGTGCAGCCGTCATTACAGGAACTTTGCATTCTTCTGGTATAGAGATGGGCCCTTTAGGGTAATGACAGAGGGGTAAAGTTAGCACTGAACCTATCTGTCAGGATGTTGGCAATATCAGTTGGTTCTGTATATTTAGTGCCATTGTGCTTTAACTCAGAGCAGATCTGAGTGTTGCCATTGAGATTCTTGACATAGCTATAGAATGCTTTGTGGTTGTCTTTAGAATCAATGGCGATTTTGTTTTCATAACTAGCTTTGGAGGATTTTATGAGGGATCTCAGCTTCTTACTGAGGTTGACCAGGGAGTTTCTCCATACATGGGATTTTACTCTTTTTTGCAACAGTTTCTTCTGTTGTAGAGTTTGTTTATGGCAGGGGACCACCAGATTGGCTTCCTTTTTTTTGGAGGATAGCATCTTGGTTCGGTTAGGGATTGCACGATCCATGCACTCGTGTAAGTGCTTATAAAGTGCATTTGTGTAGGATTCAGCAGTTATACCTCTATTGTCCGTCAGCATGGGTGTCGTGAAGTTTGCCACTTCTGTCTTAAGAAGCGTGAAGTTGGCTTTGGAGAAATTTTTTACTGTGGTTTCCCTAATGGGGGGTGGGGGAGGGATGTGGATGTCTAGGGTGATTATCTTGTGGTCGGATCTGACCAACGAGGAACTGACCTCTGGTGTAGAGCACCAGTTGCCCATGTTGGTAATAACCAGGTCTAGGATATTGCTGCCCCTGGTGGGGGTGTGGATAAGTTGATCCATGGCATTGGAATTTATGAATTCCAGAAAACGTTGAGCACAAGAGTTGGTACAGGAGTAGTTTTCCCAGTTAATGGTAGGGTAGTTGAAATCGCCCATTATTAGGGTGTTAGGTTGTACTCTAATATTTTCCAGTGTATTAAGAAATGAGGAGTGGGAATACCGGGGCATGGTGGGGGATCTGTAGCAAGCTACAATTTGGACTGCGGTCTTGCCCAGAGTTAGTTGCACTTGGATAATTTCGGATGCATTATGCTGAGCAACTAGCCTGGAGGTGTGGATATCCTTAATGAATATGGACATGCCTCCGCATTTAGTGTTTCGGTCCAGGTTAGGTGGCCGAAAGGTGTGGTATGAATTATAGCCTGGTAATGCAGGGGTACTCTCTGGAGCCTTGAACCAGGTCTCTGTCACCGCACAGATGTCGATGTTCTCCATTTTATGGACTGCCTCAAGAGAGTGCATTTTGAGGTTTAGACTTCTAGCATTGAGTAGCAATACCCTCAGATTCTTCTTGCCTGTACCTGTTAGGGTGGTGAATTTGTCATTTGAACCTTGCCTAAAAAAGGCACTATAGGGGTGGCTAGAGCCTTAGCCAATATCTGGAATCCCAGGGACGACAGGTGCAGGCCATCTCTGGCAAAGCATCGTGGCTTGTCGATCATGTCATCCCAGGCAGACAGATACTGGATCCCCTTAGAATGACACCAGAAGCTTAGCCAATTGTTGAAGTCAATCATTTTGTCCTTGTACTGTGGTATCATTCTGCGTGATTGCAGGATGCTACTCAGGGCTAGGGTCGTACCTGCCTGGGCTACAGGATCGGACAGCTCCTCCATGTCCCTTTTCATGTAGTCCAAGGAGGTACGTCTCAGGTCATTCACACCAACATGGACAATGACAGAGTCATATTTGTACGTGTTGTGGAGTGACCTGAGTGCATGTGTTATGTGGCGGATCCTGGCACCCGACAGGCAGCTAACAGTAACTTTCTCCTTGTTTAGCCTGGTGAGTGGAACATCAGTGTGCCTGACTATAGAGTCACCTATGACTAGAGTGTTGGGTACGTTGTTATGCCTTATGGGCTGTGGTTGAGTGGCACACTGAGTTTGTGGGCTATGTGTCATTTGGGTTGTGTTGGAGGGTGGAGGTTGCTTGTGTTTCTGCTTTGGAGGTCCCTGTTGCTTGGGCAGGTTTTTACTGAGAGCCTCCGTGAATGTAGGTGTGTGTTTTGTGTTTTTATGTGTGTGTTTTGGTGGTGTAGGTTTTGAGGGACTATGTGCTGAGTGTGGTGTGGTGCAAGTGTTTACCTTCTCCTCTTGACTGTCTAGTCCAGTCTTGGGTGAAGAGAGCTCTGCTTCCAGTTTGGCTATATAAGTGCATCTCTCACAGGTTGTAGTGCTAGGTGGTAGGAGGAGAGGATTGTCTGTGTACATGAGGCAATTACTGCATTGCCCCAAGATGCCTAGATTCATCAGGTAGACAGGAGAAAACACTGGGAGCTGACCCTTAGACATGCCTGAATAGGTGCTTATTTGTTAAGTACTAGAAACTGTTTTCCTCTAGACAGTGAGGAAAGTTGAGTGCTGTAGTAATTTGTAGCTTATTTAGTGCTTACAATAAGTTCTGAACAAGTGCTGAAACAAAAAACTGGCTAGTTCTATGAAACAAAATTAAGCTAGAAGGCTTCCCTCCAACACAGAAAGGCTTGGGGGCCTAGAAGCCTACAAATAGTCCTGGACACAGCAAATTTATATCCAGGCTAGACTACCCACAGGAAAGGCAGGAAACAAGCTTAGAAATTTTTTTTTTTTTAGTGGAAAGAGAGAATGGAGTAGCAGAAACTAAGCTGATTGGCCTTCTCAAATGTTCTCCCTGTACTGGGTAGAATGAGGTAATGACACTAGACTGGGAGGAGGGTCCCAGATCAAATTTGCGCTAGGGGCGGGCAACTGAGAAGCCACCAATTATAAAAAACACCATACCAACAGGGAGGGAGGATGGGAAACAAACTGCAGAAATGTTTCTCACAGCAGAAAAGCAGCAATGAGCCTTTAAATGAAAGTTTTAAACAACTAAAGGAGGCTCTAGAAAAAGAGTTTTAACTGCAACAAGTTATCAGAAACAACCAACCCAACAAATGCTTAATAAAAGTGGACAATTTCCAGTTAATACCTCACACACAATGAAACTAGCTAGAAAAATATACAGTACACAAAGTGCTATAATTAACAAAGAAATAAAGAACAAAATAAGCAAAAAACAGGATACTTAATGTTATATATAGTGGGGCAAAAAAGTTTTGTAGTGGGTCGGCATGTTTTCTGTAGTCTGCAACCTGACCAGGAGCATGCAGCAACTGGAACATCCCCAGAGGTTCCTCACAAAAAGAATACAGGTTGTAAACAACATATCCTATGCAGATTGCCTCAAAGCACTATATCTATACTTGGTTTCCTACAGAATGTTGAGAGGTAAACTTCGTCTGGCATAAAAGGCATCTTTGAATTCTATTATGGTGACCCTTTCGCACATCCGCAAAAAACAATTGCATCAGAACTGCTCAATCTAAGAACTTGAATTTTGCTTGCAACATACAGTACATATGACATACTGGAGGGACAGGTAGGAGTCTCAGAGAATTCACCTACTCTTGAACAGGTTTCCCATCCATCTGAAGCAGAGTTCTTCTCTAACTCTATTCAAGCATAACCTATACCAGTGGATAGGAAACTGGAAATTCACCCCAAGTCTAGCACCTATGTCTCTAATGGACAGAGGTAGTCTATAACAGATATATTGCGCACTAAAAATATGTTTGAAAATAGATTATATGATAGTAGATTAATTGAACAGGATATTTATAAAGTGTTTAATATTAGATATAAGGTAGGAAGTTTATGTAAAAAGCAATATAATAGGAATAATGTCACACCACATAAAGATGTAGAGAGTTTTTTCATAGTTTCTACTTATAATGTTTGTAGTGATAAGATTAGACAGTTAATAATACATTTTTGGGAATATTTAAATAATTCTGGCGAATTAAAAGGTTTGACTAATAAGAAACTATTATTCTCTTATACAAGGGGTAGGAATATTAAGGATATGGTTGTTCACACTAGATTCTCTAGACCTGAATCTAGATTGCTTTATCAAGTTCCAGTTCGAGGAACTTTCCCCTGTGGGAGATGTAGTTGTTGTTCTTATATAGTTAATTTTTTTACACACATTAATAAAATTTGTTTTAGATCTAATGGGACATATGACTGTAGAACTGAAAGAGTTGTTTATGCCATTAAATGTGGATGTAACAAATTTTATATTGGACAAGCTCAGAGAATGTTTAAACTGAGATTGCAGGAACATTTGAGAGACATCAGAACTAACAAAGTGGAGAGTCCTTTGGCTCAACATTTTCACCAACATCATGGGGGGTTGGATACTTTAAAAGCCACAATTTTAGAACAAATACCTATGTATGATTTGGATAATAATAGAATTAAGAATGCACTTTTAAAAAAGGAAACTATTTTTATTTTAAAATATGGTACTTTGATACCAAAAGGTCTGAATACAGACTGTTGTTGGAAAAGTGTGATTTAAATGTATTGTGTTATTTTAAATGTATTGTGTTACTTTAAGTTTTAATTGTTTAATTACTTATTGTCTTATTGAATTGATTGTAGCTGGTGCTATAAATATTGGTTTTTACAAGTAGTGTGTTACTCCTTGAAGGCTTACTGTGGCAGAGGCGCTAGAGAAATAAAATATCTTATTTTTTTGGTCTTTGTGGCTTCGTTTTGTGGTGAAGCAGTTGGTTCTCTTTGTTGTACGCTGTAGTCTATAATTAATCATACCCAAGCTTTCATATACTCTTTAAATTAAACTCTAAGGCTCAGAAAAATTACAGAATACATTTGGGATGCATGGCTAGGCTTATAAAACCCCCAGTGGTCATTAGCCTAGCATACACTTATGAAACAATCTTATTATGTTATATGTACCCCTTATGTATTGCTCACAGCCTACTCCATCATCAGTTGTCCATCTTCTGTCAATCTTTCCCTCTATCTTTGGACCCTCCCTTTTGTATGGTTATCCACCCAGTCTCTTATTGTTATATGTTTTTGCCTGTACCTTTGCATATTCCCTAATACCCCTGTTGTTGATTCCCTATATCTTTCACCCTTTCTCCCTCATATATTACAGAAAAAGAAGGCCCTTTCTCCACAATAAAGGATATACCCTCCTTTCCCATGGCCTCCTAATTATTTCCCTATGTTATCCTTTTGTGTGTCCTTTCCCCTCCGCCCCATTATTCTATCATCCCATTTCCACCCTTATAAACTAAACAGATATGTAGATACCTTTTTAGGAATGCTTGAACAGTGGGTTGCTTAACAGACCAGCAGCACACTGCATGAAATTATGCAACAAAATCTTGCAAGATCTGCACAGTGCTGCACTTCACTGTTTAATTTGTAAACTTATGAAGTTTCAGCTGACTTGCACATGTGAGCACATCCCACAAATTTGTGCAGGAATTTTCCTGCGTACTTTCTTTGTCTTGTGCAATTTAATCTCTGCAGAGTTTCAAAGCTGCACACGAGCACAGTCTGGCAATTACCTCAGGGTATTAAGGCTCTGAGTTGTTAATTTGCTGCTGTTTATAATCAAGGTGCAAGGTTTGATTTCTTCCACCTCCATCTGCCTACTGTGTGTGACTCTGAGCAAGTCAGTTAACCAGGGAGTGATCTAGGCTCACCCCCGAAAAATAACACTTGTGTCCCGCGGGCTTACCTGGTTAACAAATGTGTAAAATAAAAAAATAAAAATATAAAAATGAATCCCTCTTTTTCTGAACAAACCACGTGTATATATGTACATATCTACATAGTGTCACTATTCACCAGTCTCCCTTGTCCAGCCACTGACTATTAAAACCAGCCTGTAACACCCATCTATGCTCCTGAAGTTTCATTACACACACCGATGTTCACTGTATAAAGCGTATTTAAGCTGTGTATTTCAGGTTATGCATACCCTGTCATCACAGACTGTGTTCTTGTACTTCCACTTGCACAAGATGTCAGATCAGACTCCGTAAACTAGTAGTGCTTGCTGAGCAGTTCAGGTTGTTTGCACATACTGTGTAACTGCCACACATCATCATTTTATGCTGACTGCATGTTTGTATGTGCTTTATATCCTCACTTACTGTTGTTGTGTTTTCACTATAGCTACTTCTACTTTACGTCAGCAATATTTATTTCACCAGTAAATGCTTTTATTATTTTCGTATGCTTGCACCCTTTTTGGACAAGGACACGGCTGAAAAAAGCCTATTGGTCCAACCAAATACGGAAATACTTTTTAAAAAGTAAGCCAGACTACATCCTGTGTGGACACACACATATAACCATGTTTCAGCTTTTTCCCGTTGATCTTCAAGTACATGTACAGCTATGAAACAGCATTAAAGTTAACACCTGCACATATGACAAAAAACAGTGAATAAAATGTGATGTAGTACTCACAGTTGGTGCTGCATAGCAAGAAGGTAAAGCAAAAGAAGCCTGTAAATAGAAAATAAATAAAGTTGTAATAAACAAAAGCAATACAAATGTATTACTTTAGAAAGTTGTCAAGCAATACAGTTAGGATCTCTTCAAGGCACAACCTCTAAATATAGAAACCTTCTAGTCCCACATGACTATATGCTGTGTTTCAAGAGCAATACATCACCATTAGAGTTTACAAAACAAGTAAAATTCCTGCACATATTTTACTGTTTTTCACCATAATGTACTTTTTGAATAGCATGCTACCTTAATGTAGTCTCAGGCATGATGACTTAGACTCCACATGAATATCAACTTCAATGAAACTTGCCATACTCCATATGGTAAATATCATGTACAATAATTCCATAATGAAAAAGTGATATATTGTGAAGTCACAAAGAAAGTGCTATCCTTATTTTATGTCTGACTGCAAATGGCAAGGTATTTGGGCATTTATTTAATAACTTATTGGTACTGTGGCAGCCTTTTAAAAATCATTACTAGCTTCACTGTATCACTTTAAATCAGCATCAATCCCAATGACTCTTCCAGATGGGTCACTTACAGCTGTTTAACTGAATGAGTTGCAAGAGTTTCAGGTGCTAAGGCAGTGATACATTTCCCTCTGGTATATTTGGTTGGGGACTTATAGCTGAAGTGACGTTCACCTGCAGAGAAATAAGACTGCTGCAAATTCCCTTTGGGCAAAGAGAAGCATACACTGTCATGCCCACAGCTTTAATAAACACATGTATGGAGAGCAGAAGTAGTAATGAGTGTTGTGCTCAGAGTAGGGTACATGCTTATGAAACTACAACAAGTAGAAGTGTGCTACATCATGGAGGAAATCCTGCATGCCACTGTAGTCACATTTATGCTCCAGTATACGCTTTAGATAATGTTCCACTGACACTTTGAAGGGGGTAGTGGTCCACCCACACCAGTTATAAAAGCACTGGCCACTGTGCATGACATTTTTATTGCCACTGACAAGCCCACTGGCCAGCGTCCTACTGATGCATGCCATACTGTGTGTTATCTCCTGTTGCCTTGGTAGCCATGGATATTATTTTCTCCCATGCAGTTAGTTACTGAAGTTATGGGCATGGCACAGCATACTTCCGTTTGCTTACAGAGAATTCACAACAGACATATTTCTCTGCAGCTGAACGTCACTTCAGCCATGTGTCTCCAACCAAATGTATCATGGGTAAATGTCTCGCTTAGGTACCTGAAGCCAGTGTACCACACAGAAATGTCTCACTGCCTACATGCCTGAACCCAGTTGCAGGTTACATACACCTTGAAGTTTGTGCCTAAAGGTGTAAGGAGAACATTTTCAAACAAGAATAATCAAACTCCAGTTCTGAAGTGATTATGGCTCATTAAAATATTCCAAATGCCGTGAAGTACAGCAAACTGTACCAATAAATGTCAATCATGTTTATTATACAAATATAGTACTTTAAAGAAAAAGATGGCCTGAAAGACTGCATGGGTAAATACATTTGCAATAATACCAATGACAGAGAAAGATATTCCTGAAAGTAGTAAAGCATGCGGTTATAATCTGTTTATGAAAGACAAAAATAAACAGGAGCAAAGTCAAATACCGTTTTGAGATTTTACACAATGTGAATAGACATTTGCAATCTTACATGTTACACATAACTCTGACAGGTTATATCTAGACCATTCAATAAAATATATATGAATTGTGAAATGCTGAACACAGACTGTGATATGTAAGATATCATATAGGTGGTAAACCATTTTCTTGCTTGTCACTCACACACCATCATGAAGTATGGAAATGACTCTCACAACAAAGGTTGCTCAGGGACCAGATAAGCAAACTGGCTGCTATGTAAGCACTTTTGTAGAAAGAGGAAGGAAACCTCACATGAGGAAGAGGCACTGAGGTCTTCTAGATCTCTGGTAGGCTAAAGACAGAATATCAGAGTCCACTTTAGGATTATTTTCAAGGGGACTTGAAAAATTCATGTCCACTCAGTAAATGTGAGCTGCTTTCTTAAACATTGTCAGACATAAAACGAGGTACTTCCATATCAGGAAAATAACATAACATCCCACAAGACAGACGATTTTGCGCATAGCGCAGCATCGGGCAATGCCGCTTAATTGGGTTTAAACCATTCTTGGCTCCACAAAGTCTGCTCTTCACTTTTTCCCTTAGAACTGATCTAGTTCTCATAATAAACACCCTATTCCTACTCTAAAGCCTGGCACTTGCTCACCAAAGCAATTATATAAGTCAGCACTAAAAAAATTAAAAGCACTACACCCTCACAAACTCCCCTTGAGTACCTTGTCCCCATTGGCCCTTTTTTCAATTATAAAGGAATTCCCAATACTATTCTAGCATGTCCAAAGGTCAGTTGTCAATCTCCTCTCCGGTCCAGCTGGTGAATCTGGGAATCTTGAGGCAATGTTACAACTGCCTCATGTACACAGACAACCCTCTCCTCCTCCCAACAAATTCCAACACATGTGAGAGATGCAACCATATAGCCAAACTAGAGGCTAAGCTCTCTCAACTCAGTACTGGCATAACCAGTCAGGAGGAGAAGGAAACCACACTCACTACAATTCCAGTCTCACATAGACCTACCACGACAGCAAACCAAACACATAAACACACAAAAACATACTCGGAGGCTCTAAATAAAAATCTGCCTAAGCAACAGAGACCTCCAAAGCAGACACCCAAGCAACCGCTACCCCCAAAACAAAGCACTCGCAACACATAGCTCACAAAGCCAGTGTGCCGAACAGTCATAGCTCTTAAGGCTAAACAACACACCTGATACACTTGTAATAGGTGACTCTATTGTCAGGCACACTGACGTCCCGCTCACCAGGCTGAACAAGGAGAAGGTCATGGTGAGCTGCCTGTCGGGTGCTAGGATCCGCCACATAACACAAGCACTCAGGTCACTCCAAGTCAAGTACAAATATGACTCAGTAATTGTCCATGCTGGTGTGAATGACCTGAGACGTAGCTCCCTGGACTACATGAAAAGAGACATAGAGGAGCTCTCTGAGCATGTGGCCCAGGCCGGTATGACCCTGACCTTGAGTAGCATCTTACCCTCACCAAGAATGATGCCACAATATGAAGACAAGATGATCAATTTCAACAATTGGCTAAAGTATTGGTGTCATTCAAAGGGGATCCAATGCCTGTCAGCCTGAGATGACATGTTCGACAAGCCACAATGCTTCGTTAGGGACGGCTTGCACCTGTCACCCCTGGGTTTCGGATATTGGCAAAGGCTCTTGCCACCCCCATAGTGCCGTGTTTAGGCAAGGCTCAAAAGACAAACCCACCTCCATAGGTATCACAAGGGATAAGAAACTAAGAGTAATGCTACTCAATGCCAGAAGTCTAAACCTCAAGATGCATGCACTCGAAACTCTCCTTAGCATGGAGAACATCGATATCTGTGCAGTAACAGAAACCTGGTTCAAGGCTCTCAAGAGCACCCCAGCACTACCAGGTTATACCTCATACCATGTTTTACGGCCCCAAAATTTGGACCGAACCACAAAAGGAGGGGGAGTATCAATATTCGTCAAAGATATCCACACCTCCAGGTTGGTGGCACAGCACGAAGCATCAGAGACTATCCATGTGCAACCAACAGTGGGTAAAACTGCCTTCCAGTTTATAGCCTGCTACAGACCACCCTCTCAAACCCAGGAACCCCACTCGGCCTTCCTGAGAACACTGGAAAATATGAAGGTCTCTCCAAACACCATTATATTGGGCGACTTCAACTACCCAAACATAGACTGGGAGCATTACCCTAGCTCCAACACCCTAGACCAAAGGTTCCTAGAATTTATAAACTCAAATGCTATGGAACAGCTTGTTACCACTCCCACAAGAGGGGAAAACATACTGGACTTGATCATCACCAACATGGGGACTCTATGCTAAAGACCAGAAGTGTATCCCTCACTGGTAAGATCAGACCATAAACTAATCTCACTAGATATTCACATCCCGACCCCACCCCCTGCCCAGAAAACCACAGTGAAAATCTTCTCTAAAGCAAATTTCACACTCCTCAAAACCGAGGTGGAATCCTTCAAAGCCCCCAGGCCTGTGGAAAATACGGCCCAGACCGCAGAATCCTTTATAAACGCATTCTATGAACACCTACAGGAATGCATGGATCATCCAATCCCAAACAAAACCAAGACCCAATCCTCCAAAGGCAATAGTCCTGTCTGGTGGACCCCAGCCATAAACAATTTATTTATTTTATTTATTTTACATTTGTTAACCAGGCTAGTCTGGCTGGATACATGTCCATTTTCAGCAGAGGCCCGAGGAGAAAAGCTCAACTACAGAATAAGACAAGACAGATTATGAAAACATTACTAAACTAATACTAACATAAAGTAATGAGGCAAAATACAAATGAATATACAGTTTTCCTGGCCTAGTCTGAGTAGATGACAAACAAAGTTCAGTTAAGGGGCTAAGGAGATAAGCTCCAGTATCTAAAATACAAAGTAAAG
Source organism: Protopterus annectens (assembly GCF_019279795.1). Taxonomy (NCBI): domain Eukaryota; kingdom Metazoa; phylum Chordata; order Ceratodontiformes; family Protopteridae; genus Protopterus; species Protopterus annectens. The sequence goes on along the minus strand of NC_056747.1, from coordinate 896,845,611 downwards.
TTAAAAAATATCATTCGTCTAGTTAAAAAAAAATATCATTAGTCAGTAGTCATGATAACAAATTAGGTATTAGCAAAAAGCAAGAAATCTGTTAATATAAAGTGTTAAAAGAGCAGGTTGGAAGTTTAACAGGTAATTAGGTAGTTAAAGATAAGGAAAAGGCAGAAAATAAGGTAGACAGAAAGTGGTTAAAGTATAATATCAGATTGGTACAAGTGTTATGGATTAAGTAAAGGTTGGGAGTATCCAGTTGGAAAAGGAGAGGGGGGGAACAGGATAGTGATGAAATGCCAAGGTAGCAGGATTATAGGAGGTCAGCTAAAGGTAGCAAGAGATGGAAAACATAGATGGCTGGAAGGGGAGGCAAACAGAAATTTGAGAGAAAAAAAGAGTGAAGGTACAATAAAGGGGCTGATGAAGTCAGTCTAAGTTAGAACGGGAGTGGAAAGCATACACAGTAGCAGACTGGAGAGAGTAATAAAAATGCTGAGCTCATAGAAACAAACTATACAATAGAAGGAGGAAGCTACTACATGATAGAGCAAAATCCCAAAAAGGGAAGGCATCTCTGATCAGTATTAGCAAAAAACTACGGGCACTCATAAAATCGTCTAAGGCCAGCTTAGAGAGAAAATTGCACAGGACACTAAGGATAATCACAAGGCTTTCTTTAGTTATGTTAGAAACCTGGGTGGGAATTCCCAGATATGCTCAGAATTAGTCCAAAATGACAAAAAATACACCAAACCCACAGACATTGCCAACATCCTAGCTGACAGGTTCAGCACAAACTTCTCCCCCCCTTCCCCACTAAAAGGGCACATATCTATCCCAGCAGAGTGCTGCCCCCCTGGCATCTCAGATGCTCAGGTAAGAGCCGCCCTCTCCAAAGCAAAAAACACAGCATCAATGGGACCAGACGGTGTCCCGGGCTGTGTCCTACATGAACTCCAAGAAGAGCTAAACCCAAACATAAAACTACTGCTCAATCTCAGCCTTACTACAGGATATGTACCCAAAGAGTGGCGTACAGCAACAGTGGTCCCTCTCCACAAAGGTGGTGCCTCAACGGATCCTGGAAACTATCGCCCCATAAGCCTGACTAGCTTGGTCTGCAAAGCTATGGAAAGGATCATCATGGACCTCATAAATAAAGATATTGGGGACATACAGACACTGGATCCTACCCAGTTCGGCTTTGTTAAGGGCAGATCCTGCCTCTTAAACCTGGTCGATTTCTTTGAAACAGTCACCAAGGCCACTGACGAGGGGAAGGTGGTCCACACAGCCTATCTGGTCCTCGCAAAAGCCTTCGATACAATACCCCACTCGGGCATTATAGATAAGCTCACCAGCTTAAATATAAACCCCTATGTCACTAGATGGGTTGCAAACTGGCTCAAGGACAGAACCCACATGGTTAGAATTGCTGGAGCCATGTCAGACTCCAAACCAGTTACAAGTGGCATCCCACAAGGCTCAGTCCTGGGACCTCTCTTGTTCGGTATATATTTCTCGGAGGTACAGGACAACACGGAAGGACTGTGGCTGACCAAGTTCACAGATGACTGCAAATTGGGCGCCATAATCGACTCTCCAGCCGACACAAGCATCCTACAAAAGGGCCTCATAGAAACAGACAACTGGTGCCAGAGCCATGGCCTCAAGCTAAACGCCAAAAAGTGTATAGTCATCCCCTTCGGCAAAAAACAAAGTGCCCACAAATTACCACATAGATGGTAATCCATTAAGTACGAAAGAAGTAATTAGGGACCCAAGTTGATAGCAATCTCTCATTCGACAACCACGTGGCCAAAGTGGTTAGAAAATCATTTTATATAGCCCACCTAATCATGAAGGGATTCACATCTAGATCAGGGGAGGTCATCGTGCCTCTTTACTCATCCCTCATCAGGCCAATAATTGAGTACAATGCCCCTTTTGGGATGTACCTTAGCAGACACCTGCAGCAACTGGAAAGACCCCAAAAGTACCTCACCAAGAGGATCAAAGGGCTCAAACAGATGCCATATGCTGCCCGGTTAAAGAAACTCCAGCTCTACTCAGTGGCATACCGCCTGCCCAGAGGCGATCTGTTCCTAACGTATAAAGCCATGTCCAACCCAGAATTAATGGACATGCTGCACCTCAGAAAATCCAAATCCCATCGAGCTACGCGCTCGAGAGACTTGAACCTCAGCACTGAAATAAATAGGACATGCTGGAGGAACAGATTCATAACCCAGAGGCTCCCTTCACTCTGGAATAAAATCCCAGTCCAGGTTAGGCAGAGTCCCTCATTGACTCTCTTCAAGAGGAATCTTGATGAGTGGATGGGAGATCGTAGATTTACTCCGGGTATCACTTCTGTGTCATTGTTAGACAGATGCACAGTATACTAACCTCGAAAAAGGGCATAGCAAAATTCATTTTAAAATGGGTGGCGAAAGCCAAACACACTCTGGCTAGGCTTGTAAATGCCCTAGGGCAGATAGCCTAGTATGAACCTATGAACTAGAGGAGGTAGGTAGTTACTAGGCTTGCAATCTAGGAGACCATGGAGGAGCCTAGCCAAATTTCAGAATTGCCCAAAAGGACTATATAGTGAACTGACATGCTCAGGGTCACACAGCAGGCAAATAATAGCTGACAGAATTAAGCCCTGTACCCCAGGAAGTAGCTCATTCATAGTTCATAGTCTTACTACTCTGCACTAACTGCCACTTGATATTACCCACAATTCCACATGTTTCTGTCAAAGGTGCTGACTGAAGCTTTTTTCCCCTGGGTATGTATATATGGAAAGCTTCTCCAAAGGAGTTGACATTCTGTTGACAACTGGTGAAAGATCAGGACTCTGTATGTATGTCAATTTCTCAGAAAACCATATCCAATGAAAAAGAACAATATTGGTCAGCAATGTGAGAAACTGGTGCCAGAGCCATGGCTTCAAGCTAAACGCCAAAAAGTGTATAGTCATCCCCTTCGGCAAAGATACAGTGGAAGAAGCACCAAAGGTATTTAACTTTCCTGAATTTGGCATGCAGTAGTAGTTAAACATTTAGTAATTATTCTGATCCAAGAAAGAACTTGCTGTTTATAACAGATAGGTACTCATCATATTAAGTGATCTATAAGAATGTTCTCTGCAGTAGGTAAATGTTGGGATTCTTTTTCTCCTGACATGTCCACCTCCCCTCAGTACATTTCTGAAACTTTTGAGTGGTGTCATGGAGACAAGAACTTACTGCAGAGGGTCTTTTACACATCACCTGATACTGGCAGACATGCTTGCACAATCCACGCACGAAGGTCCTCTGTAATGTGCAATGCTTGGTAAGAATCCCAAGCAGAAAACTCTCAACCTGTCATAGAGGCTGAAACCAGACCCGGGCCATAACCTAAAGGTTCAGAATACTGACCAGTATGTCAAAGAAGCCCAAGTCCATGCAATAATTTTTGGTTATGACAGCATGACCAATAATTAAGTGGCTGTTGCACAGGTGTCCACAATGGGGACACTAGTGACATGTTTTCTGACAGCATTCTGTAAAGGATAGTTAACTCTCTGATAGCCAACGATGATGCACTTAGATGTTCATCCAGACAGATACTGTTTATCCACTGCAAGTCCCTCCTTAATCCCATGAAATGAGAAGAAAGTCTGCCCCCCTGAAGTCATCCCCCTACTTCCTCTAAAAACCTCAGCCAGTGGTACAAATCAGAATAGAGGTCTGTTTCTCCTTTGGATTCTGTTTGTGCAAAGAAAGCAAGTAGCTGATGGAACTGCTCTAAGGACAGTTCTGAATGTACTTTCAGAAGAAAACGAGGATTGATCCTAAGGGACACCCAATTTACGTGAAAATATGATTCTCTAAGATAAGAAACTGTAGCTCAGAAGTTCTGTGTAAACTAGCAATGGCTGCAAAGACCAGTGTTTTTCAAGAAATACATTTCAGAGCTGCTTATTAACTGGTTTGAATGTAAGAATTAGAAGTCTATACATAATGAAGTCTCAAGGAGAGTTTCTTCAAAGGCAACTACGGATGCAAAAATCGCTTTGAGAAACTGATGAACAAAGCATTGCTGGCCCACAGTTTTGCCCTCTATTGGTCATGATATGCACGGGTGACAGTAACATGCACCTTAACTGTAACAAGTGAGGCTCAACTTATACAAGGACCTGAGACAAGTCAGAACAACTTGCAAGATAACTGAGGTGGTATGGGATACTAGACGAGCATCGGAGACTGGTCTGCACTGGTGAAGAATCTCTTCCTCATAGCAGAATGTCTGGCAAATAACAAGCTTCAATCACCTCTGAAATTTCCACTGGAAGATTCAGTCAGAAAATCCAGTCTAGAGGAGAATCCAAGCCCTGGGATGAAGCCAGATGCTACTGTAAGCAATGGGTGTTGCTTTCTTGGCTTGAGCAAGGATAGTGTCAAGGACCCAGGGGTCTGAAATCACATTGCATTTGGTCATCAAGGGACAAAAAAGAAGAGTTTTTGTCCATCTTTTCTGAATGCTACAATAAGCCACAAAATCAGAGGAAAAGGTGGCAAGGCATACAATGATGCTCCCTATCATGGAAGAAGGAACACATCTACAATCAACTTCCATTTGCCCTGTTGCTCTAAGCATTTTGACAAACATCAAGATATTTTGTGGCATCCAAAGCTAAGAAACATATTTGCAGAAGCAAAGAAATATATGAAGTGTAGAAATACATGTTTTCTGCGCTTTATGTGTTTAGAAGTACAGAAGTATAATTCACAGAAGACCGATCCAACTACAAACACTAGTAATCCTTTCAGTGTAAGGCAGTTTATCAGAAAACAAGAAGCTCTGGATCCACAAATATGACTTAGTCTTCATGCAACTGGAATTGGCAGTCAGCCCGTAAAGATACAGTGGAAGAAGCATCAAAGGTATTTAACTTTCCTGAATTTGGCATGCAGTAGTAGTTAAACATTTAGTAATTATTCTGATCCAAGAAAGAACTTGCTGTTTATTCTCCATGTATTTGTTACAAAGGTAAGAAGTCCTATAGAGACTATAAAGGAGTGTTACTGAGCTGAGGAATCAAGTCAAAGACTCTGAATTCATAATAGTCCAGTCTTCAGATTTTGCTGATCTCTGGGCTTTGTCTTAGTTCCTGTGCTATCCATATCCTTATTTGGATAAGAGGAAGCTTCTTTGTTCACCATTGGGAGTGGGGAGCACTGAGCAACCTATTTGTCCCTAGAGGATTGGTTCCAGCCCAGCAACTTGTAGTTTATTGGCCATTTTGGGTCAATTCCTGGCTCTTTTTAACCCCCTGCTATAAAGCCCGTTTTTGCGCGCTTTAGCACGAAGTTGCACATAGAGCAGTATCGGGCAGCGCCGGTTAATCAAGTTTAAACTATTTCTGGCTCCGTAAAGCCTACTCTTCAATTTTTTCCCTTAGAACTGCTCTACTTGCAATCTAAACAGCCTATACTCTAACTGAAAAGCTCAGCACTTGCTCCTAAAGCATTTTTTATACAGGTAAAGCACTCTTAAACAAAAGAAAGTACTTCATTCACCTAAATTCCCTTGAGTACTCATTTCCCTATAGATCCTTTCTGACTCAGTTACACAGCAAACTTTTTCACTATTCTAGCATGTCGAAGGGTCAGTTGCTGACGTCCTCTCCTGTTCAGCTGGTGAATCTGGGAATCTTGAGGCAATGTTACAATTGCCTCATGTACACAGACAACCCTCTCCTCCTCCCAACAAATACAAATATATGTGAGAGATGCAACTATATAGCCAAACTGGAGGCTGAGCTCTCTCAATTCAGTACTGGCAAGACCAGTCAGGAGGAGAAGGTAACCACGCACACCACAAACCCAGTCTCACATAGAACTATCACAACTGCAAACCAAACACATAAACACACAAAAACATACTTGGAGGCGCTGATTAAAAATCTACCAAAACAACAGAGGCCTCCAAAGCAGACACCCAAGCAACCGCCACCTCAAGACATAGCACATGCAACACATAGTTCACAAAGTCAGTGTGCTAAACAGTCACAGCCCTTAAGGCCAAACAACATGCCAGACACACTTGTAATAGGTGACTCCATAGTCAGACACACTGACGTCCCGCTCACCAGACTGAACAAGGAAAAGGTCACAGTACGCTGCCTGTCGGGAGCTAGAATCCGCCACATAACACAAGCACTCAGGTCACTCCACAGCAAGTACAAATATAACTCAGTCATTGTACATGCCGGTGTGAACGACCTGAGACGTACCTCCCTGGACTACATGAAAAGAGACATAGAGGAGCTCTCTGATTATGCAGCCCAGGCTGGTATGACCCTGACCCTGAACAGCATCTTACCCTCACCAAGAATGATGCCACAGTACAAAGACAAAATGATCAGTTTTAACAATTGGCTTAATTACTGGTGTCATTCTAAGGGGATCCAATGTCTGTCTGCTTGGGATGACATGCTCGACAAGCCACGCTGCTTCGCAAGGGATGGCTTGCACCTGTCACCCCTTGGCTTCCGGATATTGGCCAAGGCTCTTGCCACCCCCATAGTGCCTTTTTTAGGCAAGGCTCAAATGACAAACCTACCTCCCTAGAAAACACAAGTGGAAAAAAATAAGGGTAATGCTGCTCAATGCCAGAAGTCTAAACCTCAAGATGCACGCCCTCGAAGCCCTCCTCAGTATGGAGAACATCGATGTCTGTGCAGTGACTGAAACCTGGTTCAAGGCTCCTGAGAGCACCCCAGCACTATCAGGTTTTACCTCATATCATGCTTTCCGGCCCCAAAACTTGGACCGAAACACAAAAGGAGGGGGAGTATCCATATTCATCAAAGATACCCACACCTCTAGGTTAGTGGCAACGCACGAAGCATCGGAGACCATCCAGGTGCAACTAACCATAGGCAAAACTGCCTTACAATTTGTAGCATGCTACAGACCACCCTCTCAAACTCAGGAACCCCACACAGCCTTCCTGAAGACACTGGAGAGTATGAATGTCTCTCCAAATACCATCATATTGGGAGACTTCAACTACCCAAACATAGACTGGGAACATTACTCAAGCCCAAACACCCTAGCCCAAAGGTTCCTAGAATTCATAAACTCAAATGCAATGGAACAACTAGTCACCATTCCCACAAGAGGAGACAATAAACTAGACCTGATCATCACAAACATGGGGACAAAATGCTCCACACCGGAAGTATATCCCTCATTGGTAAGATCAGACCATAAATTAATCTCACTGGAAATCCACATCCCGCCCCCACCCCCTGCACAAAAGATCACAGTGAAGAACTTCTCAAAAGCCAACTTCACACTTCTTAAGACTGAAGTGGTATCCTTCAAGGTCCCTGGGCCAGTGGAAACCACAACCCACACTGCTGAATCCTTTACAAATGCCTTCTATGGGCACCTTCAAGAATGCATGGATCATGCAATCCCAAATAAATCCAAGACCCATTCCCCCAAAGGCAGGCGCCCGGTCTGGTGGACCCCAGCCATAAACAAACTTTACAACAGAAGGAGAAAGCTACTACATGACAGAGCAAAATCCCTAAAAGGGAAAGCATCTCTGATCAGTACTAGCAAAAAACTACGATCACTCATAAAATCATCCAAGGCCAACTTTGAGAGAAAAATCGCAAAAGACACAAAAGACAATCACAAGGCCTTCTTTAGCTATGTTAGAAACCTGGGTGGAAACTCCCAGATATGCTCAGAGTTAGTCCAAAATGACACAAAATACACTGAACCCACTGACATTGCCAACATTCTGGCAGACAGGTTCAGTGCAAATTTCTCCTCCCCCTCCCCCTCAAAAGGAGAAATAACTATCCCAGCAGAGTGTAGCCTCCTTAACATCTCAGATGCCCAGGTGAGAGCCGCCCTCTCTAAAGCTAAAAACACAGCATCAATGGGACCGGACGGTGTCCTGGGCTGTGTGCTACATGAACTCCAAGAGGAACTAAACCCACACATAAGGCTGCTGTTTAATCTTAGCCTTACTACAAGATACGTACCCAAAGAGTGGCGTACGGCAACAGTGGTCCCACTTCACAAAGGCGGTGCTTCTACGGACCCTGGAAATTACTGCCCCATAAGCTTGACGAGCCTGGTCTGCAAAGCTATGGAGAGGATCATTATGGAACTCATAAACAAAGACATTGGGGACCTACAGACATTGGATCCTACCCAATTTGGCTTTGTCAAGGGCAGATCCTGCCTTTTGAACTTGGTCGACTTTTTGAAACAGTCACTAAGGCCATTGATGAGGGTAAGGCAGTTCACACAGCCTACCTTGACCTTGCAAAAGCCTTTGACACAATACCCCACTTGGGCATCATAGACAAACTCACCAGCTTAAATGTAAACCCATATGTCACGAGATGGGTTGCAAACTGGCTCAAGGACAGAACCCACAGGGTCAGAGTTGCTGGAGCTATGTCAGACTCTAAGCCAGTCACAAGCGGTGTCCCACAGGGCTCAGTCCTGGGACCCCTCTTGTTCGGCATTTATTTTTCCGAGGTACAGGCAAACATAGGAGGATTGTGGCTGACAAAGTTTGCAGATGACTGCAAACTGGGCGCCATAATTGATACTCCAGCGGACACAAACATCCTTCAGAGAGGCCTCATAGAAGCGGAGAATTGGTGCCAGAGCCATGGCCTTAAGCTGAACACCAAAAAATGTATAGTCATACCCTTTGGGAAAAACAAGGTACCGACAAATTACCACATAGGTGGTAATCCATTAAGTACGGAAGAGGTAATCAGGGACCTAGGGACCCAGGTTGACAGTAACCTCTCATTTGACACTCACATTGCCAAAGTGGTTAGGAAGACCTTCTATATTGCCCACCTTATCATGAAGGGTTTCACATCTAGATCAAGAGAGGTCATTGTGCTCCTGTACTCTTCTCTTATCAGGCCAATGATTGAGTACAATGCCCCATTTGGGATGCATCTTACCCGACACCTGCAGCAGTTGGAAAGACCCCAAAAGTTCCTCACCAAGAGGATAAAGGGTCTTAAACATATGTGATATGCTACCCGACTGAAAAAACTCCAGCTCTATTCAGTCGCATACCGCCTACTCAGAGGTGACCTGTGCCTGACGTGCAAGGCCATGTCCAATCCGGAATTAATGGACATGCTCCACCTCAGAAAATCCAAATCCATCAGAGACACGAGAGCAAGAGACTTAAACCTCAACACAGAAATAAATAGGACGTGCTGGAGGGACAGATTCATAACCCAGAGGCTCCCTACACTCTGGAACAGAATCCCAATCCATGTTAGGCAGAGCCCCTCACTAACTCTATTCAAGAGAAATCTTGACGAGTGGATGGGAGATCGTAGGTTTACCCCGGGGATCATCTCTGTGTCACTACTAGACAGAGGCACAGTAAACTAAACCCTAAATGGGCGTAGTATTCTCATCCTAAGGGGAGGTGAAAGCCACACACACTCTGGCTAGGCTTATAAATGCCCTAGGGCAGATAGCCTAGTACGAACCTATGAACCTATGAACAGACAGAATAGTTTACAGTATAAGACATGAACAAACAAGGGTCTGATTATCAAGAGACACAAATAACCTTATCTATCACCATTGTTTTATACAGAGCAGTGAAATTACAAGTGCACAGTTACAAGGATTAACTGAGGAAATGAAAGCATACAAGACAAACTAAGTTGAATAAAAACAAAATGGGAAAAGAGCCAGCCACCATGATGGCCACATGATTTTGGTATGACTCCAATACTTTGGAAATATTTAACTCTCTTTAAATTAGTTATTTATATTGCTTCAAACTTCTATTCCTATCAATATATGGAGTTTCAATTATTGTGCTGTCTCTGTTAAATTATATAGTTTTCCACTTATCAATCATCTTGTGAAGTCATGGATTTTGTGACCAGCATGGCTATTAATGTCTGGTCAATTCCCTTGTGCAGTCATTGATTTCATCACCAGGACGGTTACCAATGTCCACTTGGCCCGAATCCCTAAAGCCCAGGCCATGGCTGACAGATTTGACCACCTCATCGGTCTTCTTTCTAAAGCACGCAGCCAAGATTGCATCCATCATACAGACACACCATGTTAATACTGAATCCTGGGCTACCAAGACAGTTGTGACGAATGTGAACAACTCACACAGGCATCCAAGCTGTAGCCTCCAGTAACTATTCTGTAATTCAAGGTCTTCAGGGTAAGATAAAGGACCTTGAAAACTCTCATTGGAGTAACTTAAAAAGTAAATTCTCACTGTGGGTCTGTAAGTGATAATTTTCTGGTGTTCAAGGATAACCTTTACTATCCTTGTAGCTGTTCATCCTCACTATCATGACTGGGCTCATCAAACTCTAAAGCCTACATCAGGGATCAACTAGACATACCATTAACAATCACTTACACTTTCACTGACAAAAGCAAAACTGATGTCATAAAACATCAACTGTGATAAAAACAGAGTTTTTGCAGGGGCAAGCCCCACAGTAACCCATATCTTTAAATATACTACCTCCAACGTCACACAGCAGAGAAAATTCCATATCCTCCCTGTTTCAGGATTTCACACTGTTAAGAAATCCACATCCTCCCTGTTTCAGGATCTCACACTGTTACATAGCCCTATTTTTATGAAACGTGGAGCCATTTCATTGGAGCTCAAGTCAACCCAGATCAAGGAAACCAGATAAGCCATCCTCCTCAAGCTTTGGTATTCATTCCCTCAAACATTAACTACATCAGAATTTACTGTAAATTTAAGGGAGTAGATTATGTCTACTACTCAAATGCAGAGTCTGGTAATTTCAAGACTTTGCTAATGGAACTATGAAGGAAGGAAAGTCTTTGTACGAGCATGTAACGATTATTATTGAAATAATATTCTTTCCTTGTATAAATATCTTCCACTTTTCTTCTTAGAGTGAAATCTGAAAGCTACCTGTTCAGTGATCAAGATTCAGTACTTTCCTGGAAACGCATCACCCTAATGAAAAGGAGAATGGCATATATTAAAGCTTTGCATACCCAAAGCCAATGAGACATCCCCAAAGTCAAACTCAAGTCAGTAACAGTACAGGGAAAATGTAGCAAATGAAGCCATAGCCATCATCACCAACTCCTGAAAAAGGTTTCACTGCATCTTCCAGAGATATGGGTAATCCAACAGTTAACCCAAGAAAAGAAGAGGCCAAGAGTATTTTTTTCTCTGCCCACCTCCAAAAACCTCTCCTCCTAGAAAAATAAAACGAACCTAGATTGACTGGGAAATGACTTGCACCCTTCAACCCACTGCGAATGCAACATTGCAAATAGAGCCTGACACTTTGGAATGGGAGCAAAACAGTTTCAGCCAACTACAACAAAGTTCTTAATGAATAAAATTACTATTCTGTGCCATATGATGTTGCTAAGTTGGGTTTCCTCCACTAGGAGTGAAACCCTACAGGATGCAGACATTTGACCAAATTTGTGTCCATTGCACTCCAGTACACAAAATCAGTATTTTATTTGTGAGAACAGTTGCCCTCTCTCTCACACACGTTATTTGAGCTAATCTCTTAAGTCATTGAGTGTCTATGAAAGTATTCAATGATGACAAATGCAAAGTCTTGGGTATGAAGGGCTGGGCAGATGGAACACGACTTGTAGTTATGCTTTGTGCCTAAACTGGAAAGGCACTGGGAATGAAGGTCTTTATAGGGTATCTGCCTACCACACTCACACTTTTCCATCCTGACGGATACCTAACAAAATCATCAATTACAGTTGAAATATGACAGAATAAGACCTGAAATATTGGACTTTTTTTGCTTTGTTAAACTTGTGCCCTATTTTGTGTCATTCCTATTTGGGGAAAAAACATTAAAAGGACAGGGGACGAGGAAGGAAAGAGATAACTAAATAAAATAAATGTTGTTCTTAACAGTATTTTTATGAAACATGACACATACTGCATGCTATAAAGTAAAGATTTTTCAGTTATTTTTGTGTGCAATAGGGATACTAAGTAAACAAATGCCCCTATTTTTCCTTCTCTTTCTTTCCTCTTGTTCAGTTTTAAGAAATGTAGGCACTGCAAAGTAAAAAGAGAAGAAAGCCTGGACAAAAGAATCTTTAAGATAATATCCTGTAATCTTGGGTTACTGAGGCGCAGGATGGGTTTTAAAAGTACTCATATCATAATAAGCAAAGCCTGCATGCTTTTTTTTTACTTTTGCATATGGGAATGACTTGGATTAAAGACCTTGGTTTTACCTAATCACCATATTTAGAAGAAAGCAAGTAAATAAAAGAACACGTAATGTAATAAAAAGATTTCCTCTAGAAAATACATGTTTACAGCGCAACATGAGAAGCTTATAGTGAAAGGCAACTGTGTATCTGGTTCTCATGTTTCTATGGAGACAAGCTGATCAGAGGGCAATAAAAACAGAATACTTCTTTCTTTCAATGGCTAAGAGATAAAGTTTTCTGAAAGCATCCAAGTTTTCTACAGCTGGGAAAAGATTAAGACAAAAAACAGACAACACTTAGTCTAAGAAGAAGCACAGGCTGTATCATGCACGTTAGCATGGATAACCTTCAACATAGTTAATTCAAGCCTATGATATGTCTGTCAGTCTGGGACAATTGCTCCTATTAGAAGGGTTAAACTTCATTATTTGAAGTTGTACATAGTTGTGTGTGTTTTATTAAGTTAACAGGTTCTAGGGGTGTTCTGGGGTGTGCTTGTTATTTTGTTTGAGAGTTTTCATTAAAACAAAAATTCCTGTAAGATGTGACATATATTCAAATGGATATGTCAAGAAAAAACAGTATAAAAGATCAATCTCCCAAACATTAGTGTATGCATGTAACACAAAAGCTGAATCTAAACATTTTTTAAATATTGCTATAAATAACAGGTGTGAATAATTGTGAAAAACTGAAAGGCTGCCAGCCCAGCTAGATATACTTTTGTAGATAATTCTATGTCACTGTAAATATTAATATAATCCACAGGCTTGGTTTACAAATGTAAAAAGAGAACTGTATGTTATGATTAAACTATATGTTGTACTGGGCTTCAAAAATGTAACCACAGTGCCCCCTGCTGGAAGAAAGCAGATAAGTGAAGCATTTTATAATTGTTTGATCTCAAAACCCGGAGACAGGATGTCTGAACCAGCAAATTCTTTCTATTGTTTTGAGACCAGAGTTAATTGCTAGATTTTACATGTATAATGTCTTTTATTGCTGTGGCTTCCTGGTGAGGTGCAAACTTGCTAAGAAATGTAAACTTTGAGTTTCTGGTAGCCTGGGAACCAGAGATGTGTCAAGAATGATGTAATGTGAAATGACTCAGCAGTACTGTGTTATCAATTTAAGACTTCCTCAGACAGACAGAATTAAGCATTTTGGATTTTGCATGAATCTGAACACATCAACTCACCAGCACTCTGTCTTGTAAGTAAAGTTGTATTTAGAACTGCAATTTCTCTTAGGGTTAGATAGGAATTTAGCCAGATTAGACTAGCTGTTTTCTATATTTGTCAGACTATCCTATGATACTGTTTTAAAGTTTTTCCTGTGATTGCTGAACTCTGTAATGTCATTATGTTGAAGTAATAAGTATTGTCTTGTGTTGTTATTTATTATTAAATATTTTTAAACCTTTCAACTGTGGCTGTTTTGTGAAGAGATAATTTAAGTTCTTAGCGTGCATTGTACCAGCCGCTCCTAAATAGCCTTCAAGTCTCAGTCACACTTACTATTTGGATAATAATATTGCACAGTAAAATTGGTCACCCTTTGGGAAGGGCCTTCTAGTAGCTGATATCAGTGGTTGTTGGCAGTCGGTACTATCTTACAGTCTGGGCAGAAATGGGGCACAGCTGGAGAACCTATGCCAGCCTTCCCCAGAAGTGTCTGTGTGTTTGTATCTAAATCAAATCTTAAAGTGTGTCTGTGTCAGCTACTTGGGCAGGGACACGAAGCGCTAGTTGGACAGAGAGGGTGCTGGAGGTTTTAGCTTGACCACTAGCCTGAGATCTAGACCCTATAGCTGTGCCAGTGGGGAGTCTTATTGCGGATTTGGAGATAAAGGGAGAAACCAGCCCCATACTGACTGTGATCTCTGTGTGCTCTTAAGGGAAATTGTACCTTATTGTGCGTGTACTTGTTATCCTTCCCAATGGGCATGCCCCTCACTGGTGCTAGTGGTCAGGATTGAGGCTCCTTGATTACTGGGCCAGTGCACAGGCGTCACAACAATAAATTCTTATCATAATAACAGCACTTTCTATACTTCCTTTAAATATGAATGGTCTCACAAATAATTAGAAAAAAGTAGTGATATATATTAAAAAGTGCAGAGTGCAAATAGCTAAGCTACAGGAAACATTTTTGGAAAGAACTGAGCATGTGAATTTGATTAAAGTTAAAGAGTACAGATCACGGCGGTTCAGGCACATATGGAGAAAAGTAGAAGACTATCAGGTGAAAAAGATTTGGGACAGACAGGAAGCAGACAAAAAGAAAAAGGGGTGTCCAGCAAAAAGATGGATGGATTGTGTGACAGAAGACCTGCAACAGTCAGACATGGCTGCTGAAGAAATAAAAAACAGTGCACCAAGGTGACACACAATAGCGTTTAATAGAACAAAAATAAAAAGGTTGAACAGAGGTGAGCGCTTTCACAACAATAGTTACTTCATCAGACAAAGTTAAATGCACTTCAACTCTTAAATAACGGCTTAGTCATCAATTAAGCATAATCAGTGATGTCATAATTTGCTACTATTTAAAAAGACAGCAAAATATATATATGTATATATGTGCATCTCTGTTTTAAACATATTATCTTAAAACAGTAAATATAAAATATGTAAAAAATATAATAGTTAACAATAAGCACTAAAAACCCCTTTGAAGACATAAAAGATATATATATATATATATATATATATATATATATATATATATATATATATGCATATATTATTATTATATATATATCACCATAAAAAAGGTTAAGAATAAAATAAAACATGTTAAAATGGCAGCACTTGTGCAATAGAGATATATATAAAGGCACAAGTAAATCTGTTAGACATGGTACTTTTCCCTGTAGAACTTGTAGCGCCTGTCCCCATATTTTTAACAAAAGTACATATACACACCCAACTAGGCATTTTACTTTACACTCTAAAGAGTACTCAGATTGTAAAACTACAGATGTTGTTTATTTTAGTTTCTGTCAACAATGCCCAGCATTTTATGTGGGCAAAACTAACAGGCCATTAAAAGAAATGATAATTATATTATATTAAAAAATAATAAACAATCCAATGCCCTTGCTAATCATGTTATGCGTACAGATGCTTCTCATTCTTTTAAATTCTTTGTTTTACAACATTTTCATAGAAATTTGAGAGGAGGAGACATTGAAAACGTTACAGAAAGCCATGAGCAAAGATGGATTTTAAAACTTGATGCTGAACGCTATCCAGGGCTTAATGGGACTTCTTCCTTAATCCCTTTTTTAAAAGCAAGACATCTTAAGCATCGACTTATTTTAACATGTTTTATTTTATTCTTAACCTTTTTTATGGTGAGATATATATAATAATAATATACACACACACACACACATATATATATATATATATATATATATATATATACACACATATATCTTTTATGTCTTCAAAGGGGTTTTTAGTGTTTATTGTTAACTACTATATTTTTTACATATTTTATATTTACTGTTTTAAGATAATATGTTTAAAACAGAGATGCACATATATACATATATATATTTTGCTGTCTTTTAAATAGTAGCAAATGATGACATCACTGATTATGCTTAATTGATGACTAAGCCGTTATTTAAGAGTTGAAGTGCATTTAACTTTGTCTGATGAAGCAACTATTGTTGTGAAAGCGCTCACCTCTGTTCAACCTTTTTATTTTTGTTCTATTAAATGCTATTGTGTGTCACCTTGGTGCTCTGTTTTTTTTATTTACTCTTATTTTTGCACCTTGGTCTTACCCGCAGCCGTTTCTTTGTTTATTTATTTTCTCTATTTTTATTCGGCTAAGGGACACACGCATTTATGAAGGCTAACTCAACTGAAAAATCCAGAAATGGACAACATCTTTGTTTCTTAAATATCTTGGATGTTCCAGTTAATCCACTGTTGAACATGGATTTACACACTACATGTGATGATACTTCATATACTCAACGTTTACCAGAGTTTCTTGAACAATATAAAGTTTTGGAAAACTTGACCTATAAATATAAGAAGCTCCAATGGCAACATTTGCATCTACAGACTTCACTGGAAGCTAAGGTAATACCTCGTGGTCTTAGAATTTTAAATATGCCCACCTATGGAGAAACTTATCCAGATTTACTCCGCAGATGGAAAGAGCTTAATTTACAATCTAGTGCTAAATACATGGAACTGCTTTTAGAATTTTTTACACCTATTGAGTTTCAGCTTAAGTCACAAATCATTGCCCTAGAAACACAAATTACTGAGGATTTTCCATGTGAAATCCCTATTAACAAAATTAGTCAGTTACAGGACAATATTGTTACTTATGAAAGAAAGCTTCAGACGACTAAATTATCTAAATTGAATAGGGACAAATCGGACTTTGTTAAAAATAATGTATTTTCATGGCAGAGAGAAAATATAAATAGATCTTCTCAAAGCAATATTGCTTCCAATAACACACCAAATGCAAGATCTTTTCAAAGCAATACTGCTTTCAATAATGTGCCTTGTGTAAATAACGACTCAAATTCTTATGCAGCTCGAGCTGCTGCTTCTGGTTTTGCTCCTAGCGCTTCAGCTGGATTAATTACAACAACTAAAGCTATTCTGAATGCAAAACCTAACAACTCTATGCTTAACAATGATAACAGGACTTTAAACGAAAATACAACCCCAGATGCAGTTTCCGGTTCTACTTCCGGTTTTCCGATCACTCAGACTGCAGTGACAACAGAATCTTTGAACGCTAATGCTAGCGATAAGGTCCATCAAACTTCAATTGTAATAAACGATAACCATAAAGCCTTCAACAGTAATGGGACTAAACCTAAAAATAAAGACTTTTCACTCGTCAGCGCCAGAAGCAACATCGCATGATCTAAATACCTCTACTAACGTGGATTCTGATTCTTTGGACACAAAAAGAGAAGCAAGTATTTTTTTAGACAAAGACAAGAAAAACGATTTTACTCTGAAGACAGCCCTAACGTTCAGGCATCGTGCCAAGAATCTTCCAAACAATGGACAGACATTCAGAATCAATCAAACAGAGGGAACAGTTCCCCTCCACAAAAAGAGATGTATATAAATTCAGGTTTGGTTGTTAACATTTCTTCTTTTGAATTAGATGCAGATCAACTTAAATTATTAAATAAAGGGCTTTCCTTTATACCTGCAAGGAAAGCTGATATTACAGAAATGCTCAAAGATTTAAGGTTACTAGGTAGAAATTTGGCTTTGAAATGTTTGTTTCCAATGAATACAATTAATAATACATAAAACATGTATAAGCAACCTAGTACATTTATTCCACCTATTCCACCAGATATTCAAAGATTTATGGATGTTTGTGAAACTGCCTTCAGAGATACAGCTGCCTTTTCTAGCTTTAATTATTCTTTTTGTAATTTAACTCCAGAAGAACAGAGAGCTCTATATGAATTACAAAATTTACATTCTGTAGTTTTTAAACAAGCCGATAAAGGCGGTGGCATAGTCATCTTAGATAAAGAGTTATATGTTCAGCAAATGGACAAACTTTTATTTAACTCAGATACATATCAATGTATTTCAAAAATGACTGTAAATGCTATTATAGACAAAGTGTCATTTTTGCTATTTGATCTATTAGTTACTGGCTTAATTGACGAATCATTATTTAAATATTTTAATATTAACAAACCCACTATTCCTAGTATCTGTGGGCTGCCTAAAATTCATAAGAACCTCTTTATTCCACCAATGCGACCCATAGTCTCTGGAGCTGGTTGGTGCACTGAACCCCTTTCCATATATGTTGAAGGTAATCTACATGGCCTATTAGAGAATTGTCACACAATACTTAGGGATACTAAGATGTTTCTAGAAAGATTGCACAACAGAATGGATAGTATAACAGAAGATACAGAATTTGTCCTTGTTACCATGGACATAGAATCTCTCTTTACTAGCATACCTAACTGCTGGGGTATTGAAATGATAAGAGAATTTCTAACAGCTAACAAATGTTTTACCAATACTAAAATTCAACAAATATATAGCAATTAGAAATCATACTAGAAAACAACATTGTTGTTTTTCAAGATCAGTTCTTTTTGCAAAAAGTTGGCGTAGCGATGGGGACACCATGTGCAAAGAGCTATGCCAATCTAGCTTTAGTTTGCTGGGAAGAGACAAACATACTTTCTGTTAATAATCCATTCTTAGGACAAGTATTGTGGTATGTACGTTTTGTAGATGATGTCTTTGTGTTATGGAAAGGCGATGGTACTGACTTTGTATCCTTTGTAGAATATTTACATAATACCACTAATTTCTTGAAATTTTCTTATCAGATTTCTGCAACAGACATTAATTTTCTAGACGTACATATCACTAAGCTTTGCTCTAATCTTTTAAGCAGCAAAATCTATTTTAAACCCACCAGAAAAAATACAGTATTACATAAATCCAGTATGCATCCTAGGCATATACCCAGGAACGTACTTAAGGGCCAAGTTTTTAGAACTCTAAGATTACATGACAATGATGAAGTTGCAGTTACTGCTCTCAAAAAACTAAAAACAGAATTTTTGGAAAGGGGATATCAAGCAGAGGATTTTGATCAAACTATTTCTCATGCTTGGCAACAGAGACGCACTAGATGTAAACCGTACTTTCACTCCAGCACTAATAGTGATAATACAGACACTGAATCTTCTGGCAATAATGTTTTTAGAATTGTTTTTCAATTTGCTAGCAACATTAATCAATATACCGACATTATAAGGAGACACTGGCATTTACTACAAGATGTTCCTGATCTGGTTGGTATAATTGGAAGTACCCCTTATTTTAGTTTCAGAAATAATAAGTCACTGAAGCAGCACTTGTGCAATAGAGATATATATAAAGGCACAAGTAAATCTGTTAGACAGGGTACTTTTCCCTGTAGAACCTGTAGCGCCTGTCCCCATATTTTTAACAAAAGTACATATACACACCCAACTAGGCATTTTACTTTACACTCTAAAGAGTACTCAGATTGTAAAACTACAGATGTTGTTTATTTTAGTTTCTGTCAGCAATGCCCAGCATTTTATGTGGGCAAAACTAACAGGCCATTAAAAAAATTTTAGAACACATTCGTGATATTAGAAATAATAAACAATCCAATGCCCTTGTTAATCATGTTATGTGTACAGACGCTTCTCATTCTTTTAAATTCTTTGTTTTACAACATTTTCATAAAAATTTGAGAGGAGGAGACATTGAAAATGTTACAGAAAGCCATGAGCAAAGATGGATTTTTAAAACTTGATGCTGAACGCTATCCAGGACTTAATGGGACTTCTTCCGTAATCCCTTTTTTAAAAGCAAGACGTCTTAAGCATTGACTTATTTTAACATGTTTTATTTTATTCTTAACCTTTTTTATGGTGAAATATATATAATAATAATATATACACACATATATATATATATATATATATATATATATATATATATATATATATACACACACACATATATCTTTTATGTCTTCAAAGGGGTTTTTAGTGTTTATTGTTAACTACTATATTTTTTACATATTTTATATTTACTGTTTTAAGATAATATGTTTAAAACAGAGATGCACATATATACATACATATATTTTGCTGTCTTTTTAAATAGTAGCAAATTATGACATCACTGATTATGCTTAATTGATGACTAAGCCGTTATTTAAGAGTTGAAGTGCATTTAACTTTGTCTGATGAAGCAACTATTGTTGTGAAAGCACTCACCTCTGTTCAACCTTTTTATTTTTGTTCTATTAAACGCTATTGTGTGCCACCTTGGTGCACTGTTTTTTGTACTTACTCTTATTTTTGCACCTTGGCCTTACCCGCAGCCGTTTCTTTGTTTATTTATGGCTGCTGAAGAAGTTAGGAGAGTGGCACTGAATCAAGAGAGATGGCAACAGTTGATACTACACACCAACCCCATCTAAAAACATGGAGAAAAGACGGTTGATAATGATGATGATATTCTGCTGTTTGTTACACTATTAGACTTGCAAAGATATAGGAGATCAAGGACAACATGGCCTATAATGAGACACAAGGTGAGGCACAGATCACTTCTCAAAAGTCTACAAGACACTGAGTAAAAGGACAAAGATTCTAGCCTTCTTGGCAGCTCAGAGTGTTATAGTCTGTAATCTTTTTAGTTAGCAACTTATGTGATTTCTCTTGTTGTTTGATACATTGAGTGAGCTGCATTCTGAAGGGAGCACTGTCTTCTATAATTGTTCCCATCAGTGCTGCATAAAAGTGAACAATGACATCTTTAGATCTGGATAATAACCTTGGCTATTAGTTGTACTAAGTAGAATTTTTTTTTACTACAGTTGCCACAAGATCAAAGGAGAGGAAGCTGTCAACACAGGCACCCAAGTGCCCAACTACATTTTTGTTTAGTAGTGGAGTACTGTTTATTCTATATGTAGATGGTACAATTTGTTTGAAATTACACTACAATTTTCAGTGATTAATTTGATCCCACTTTCAGTACATGTATTAACTACGGTAAGATTTTGATGAAGGCTATGGGTGTCATGGATGGTGTTCTTGACAAGAACACCCGGTTAGCAGACATCTGCAAACTTAGTTAACCAACCTTGTTCTTAGTGTCAGCCAATGACAGGTATGAATTTGAGCCCTCACTAGTTCAAAGACAGCTTATGATTAGCATGGAATGTGACATTCTCCTGTGGTCAGATGTTGTGGGAGATGGTTTTGGCATTGTTTGACCTCCTGACTACTTAGCTTTTCCAAACAGTCTGGCATTGACCTGGAATAATATAAGAATCCTCCTTCTGGTCTCTATGGTGACCACACTCCACAGCCTCCTTCCTCATTCTGGTGATGCAGGCCTCAAGCTTCTCTTTTCAAGACCTGCAGGTGACTGGACTGAAGTACTGGATACATGTGGCATGGCTTCCTGCTGTGCACTAATCCTGGACAACACAGACAGTGCTACTGTGGATGATGCCTTGTGATGTACCAAACAAAGGAACACTTTGCAAATTTTCACAGTTTGGTCACTGAATTTGGCAACATTGTTGTGACTATTTTAATACAGAGCACCGAAATATGCAAGCAACAGAAACAAAATGGGAAACAATGGAGCTGAGCCCACCCTCCCAGTCTGGGAAGTGATGTAATGAAATGCTCCTGCCAGATGCACGTGCCAAGGAGTACTGACACGTTTCAGAGATTTGCCAAGCTAGAGATATCAGAAGAGGAAATGCCAACAGCTGCTCACTGCAGAAGGCCTTTAGTCAAACCTTCTCTTACTTTATTATTTCCATGACTTCTGCCTTTACCTCTAAAAGGGGCATGGGTAAAAAGAATAAAGATGAACGTTGCATACTTGCCACAATGATAGAATCATGTTATCTGTTTCATTCCAGTTCAACCTGTGGGTTAACAGATCCAATTCGGATCCAAGGCCAGCCACGCCAAAAGACTTCAACCGTGCAGCTCTGCCTCCTCTAACCATAATATCTCACTCCCTATCTGCCTCAGATCAAGTTTGCCCGACCTATAAACATGAAATATGAAAGACAAAAAACACTCCCAAGATCTTAACACAGGACTCCAAGAAGGACTGAGGAACACCTGGACACCTCAGCCTCTTGCTATCATTATAGAAAGTACATAACTTTCGTATCTGATGTTGCCTTTTCCATCTGGCTTCAACCAATGGGACAAAGTCTCCAGCCACTTATCATTCCAGGGAAGCCCCAGGAGAGAACATTCCACATAATGGTGAAACCCAACACGGCCCTGGCCCTTATCTGTATATCCAACTTGTAATGGGACACAATCAGACAGTAGCAGCACAATTATCATCAATAGAGGCTCTGGAGAAAAAGGCTGCAGACTTAGCCACTGCTCTAGTATAATGGTCTTTATGTTTTGTTGGCAAGGTCTTTCCTTTCAAATTACACCCAAAGAAAATGCAGTCAAACAGCCATTTGGATAGGGTTATTTTTGACACTAGCCTGCACAGCCTGGCCTTGGAAAAGAAGACAAAACGTTGACTTCCCAAAGGCTTTGGTCCTGTATTTCAGTTGTCTATGAACATCTAGACAATGTAACAAATATTCCCCTTTATTAGTGAATGTCAGGAAAAAACACAAGTCAGTCAATTAGCTGATTCAAGCTAGGTTCTGAAGCTACCTTAGGAAAGAAATAGGCATCATTCCTATGAGAAACCCTATCCCTATGGAAGATCAAATAAGGAGGTACTGAGGATAAAGTCTGCAGCTCTGAAACCTGTCTAGCAGAAGTAACATCCACCAGGAAGATGGTCTTCCAAGAAAGTAATTTCAAGGAAACAGTAGAAGGAGGCTCAAATGGAAGACCAGATATCACATCCAGCATGAAAAGCAAATCCCAAGATGGAACAGGATGAATTGGCGGTCAGAAAAAGAACATACTCCTCAGAAAACCCTTGGAAATCTTCAGAACAGCTACTGGAGTATTATCTCTACAAATATGGAAATAGCCACCAGTTGATCCTTAGTAGAATAAGCCACCAGTTGATCCTTAGTAGGAGAATAGCTCAACTCAGATTGAAATAGGTCAGCAAGAACATCCAGGAAAGTATCCAGAGGAGCTGAAAAGGGAATATCTCCATTTACTAGCACAGATTATCTGTGTAGACAGTTTCTAGGAAGAGGATAAAATATTGGTAACTCTGTGAGAGAGCTTGAGAACTTGGTCAATATGAGGGTATGAAGACTTGGTGCAGGAATCCCTGCCAGATGAGAGATCAACACCAGAAAAGGTTCAAGGACCAATGGAGAGTAGCAAAGGTGCAGACACAGGAAAGGGAACTAGACTTACCAAGGCCAGAATGAGAAGCACAGTCTTCTCTGCAATGGGCAGCTTTCTGAAGAAATTTTATTATAAGGGGAATAAGCAGATAAAATACAGTAGAACTGGGGGCCAAGCATGAAGAAGATTGTCCTTCAGTAACTGTCCCACAAGGGGAAGCCGGGCATAAAGACTGCTGCACTTCATGTTGCATGGGGTGGCAAACAGACTGCAGTAATGGGTTCCCCCAGTACTGGAAGATCTGGGCTGCTACCTTCAGATTCAGAGACCACACATGAGGAAGAAGAATGTTCTTGCTTAAACTGTCCTGTAAGATGCTAGATCTCCCCAGGAAGTACACTGCTATCACAAACTGCTTAGTGGACATCTCCCACTGCCACACTCTCATAGCTTCCTGACAGAGGATAAGACCCTGTTTGTTCAGGTACCAAACCGCAGACATATTGTCTATTTGAACGCAAATCACACCCTTGGGGAAAGTCCTGAAAGGCCTGCAATGCTAGCAGAACCACTCACATCTCTAAGACGTCAATGTGAAGGCTGACCTTGAAAGTTGGCCACATCCTCTGAAATGTCTTCCCTTCAAAAAGTCTCCGCCCCAGAAGGAAGGTGTTTGTAGTGACAGTACCCTGTGTTTCAGGAAGCACAATGGGTCAATAAAAATAAGAAACCCGCAGGCCACAGAGACTGCGACAGGTAAAACAGCCAATAAAACACAATGGGTTGCCCAGTGAAGACAAGGGGAAACTCCATCTACTATCTGATCTGAGCCTGACAGATGTTTGTCATGACAATTGGAAAGTTCAAGTGATGTGCTATGTATGACCATTGAGTTGCTAACATCCAATGCAATATCTTCACAGTACCTAGCCAGGCACACCAGGCATATCAATGCCTCCATGTGACTCAAAGGCCTCAGGACGGTGGTGGCTACAGGCTTGTGAAAATGAAGTAGATGAGTCACCTCTGCACGAAGGCAGCTCACACTGTTTACTGGAAGTCTTGTTGTCTGAGGCACTGTATCCAAACAGCATCCTATGAACTCCAACACTTGAATGGACTACAGACTGGATTTCTCATAGTTCGTGATTCTTAAGGACAGGCACAAGTAGGGTAAGGAGTCCTGAACCTTGACCAATGATGTCCTCATGGAGGTGGTGACGAGCCAGTGACTCGGGTATGGAATGATTTGGAACCTAGCAGCCTGAGCCAAGCTGCTACAACTGCCATGTACTTGGTAAACACCCAGGATCTGTTGGAAGACCAAAGGGCAGCACTTGTGTCTGGTAATGTTCAGCTTCCAGACAATAGTGAAGGTATCTCCAGGACTGCCTCACAATCTTTATATGGTGGTAGGCATCCTTGAGATCTATCGAGCATATCCAGTTATCCCTTCTCAACAGAGGCAGACTGGACTGCATCGTGACCATCTGGAACTTGGTTTGCTTCACACAATTGTTCAGTTTGCTTAGATCAAAAGTTGGTCACAAGTTCTTATTCCTCTTTGGCACCAAAAGAATATGGAACAGACCCTGGATCTCTGTTGGTCTGGTGGGACCTCTTGGGTGGTTCAGTTTGTGCAGATTGTGATTCCTAACTGCTGTCTCTCTTCTCTGATGGTGTGGAACATCTGGGAGGGATTTGACATTTTCTCTTGCAGAAAAAAAAGGAACTGTATAGCCTCTAGATATGACTTTTAACACCCATGCTTCTGAATTGATGGCCTCCAAAATTTTTGGGTGGACAGCCAAGCAACTCCCACCTGCCTCCAGAATGGGACAGTTGGCCAACCCTTCAGTTAAGCTGAAAGAGCCTCATGGAAAACACTCCATGGAAGCCCTGGTTCTGCGGACCACCTCTGCTGCATGGGCAATGTCCATTCAGGTTGCCCCCCCGCCACAAGGGGCAAGCTCATCCGGGGAGTTCTGAAAACACTGCCCCCCCCCTTCTGGTTCTTACAGAAAGACAGCTGAGGTGTGGCAAAGCGCACCCCAATGGCAGACAAAGTCTTTCCATCCTGTTCACTCATGGTTAATGTGTTCTTGACCTCTGTGCCAAAAATAGAGGAACCACTGCAAGGGGCATAAACAAAAGACACCTTAAAGCAGTCTGCAAAATTATATCATTGCATCCAAGAATGCCACAGGATGGCAATGCCGGTGCCCACAGCTTGAGACCTTTAATCAGTTGCATTAGAAAGGAGACGGAAAGACACATTGGTAATAAACTGCATGGTCAACCACTGCTTCTCCAGAGTCTTTAGAGTCTACGAATCCTGTTGTCTTTTTACTACCTTCGACATTTCACAGAAAATGTCATGATGAAATCTTGTCAAATGAGCCAAATAATTCAACATTCTCAGAACGAAAGTCGCTGAAGTGTAAGTGCAACATCACTAAACAGTCCAACAACCTAGACTCCCTGTTCAGGGGACTGAACAAAGAACTTTCCTCTGAAATGTACTTTTTGGTGGCTGCTGCCAACATAATGGCATTAACAATGGGTCATTGACTCCAATTTGTCTGGTCCTAAGAGGGGGCTAATATCTTATCAGGTTTTCTAGAGATAAGGTTCACCATATCCAATTCCCTCCATGTCCCCTGGTACACCAGGTCGATAAGGACATCAGGAGGAGGAACCATCCAGGATATGAATGGACCTACAACAAAGACCTCCAAAAATACTGACTCCACCAGACAGGGAGCACTGGCAGTCCAGCCCCCAGCACCCACACTGATGAAGAAGTTTCACAAAATTTCCAAAAGAGCCATCTTCATGTGGGGACTTTGGGGAGCCCTCTCATCCATGAGAGATTCCTTTGTGGTATCCAAGTTCTTTCTCTTGCAACAACTCTTACCATGACCCTCCCAGACCATAGAATCCAGGGGAGAAGTGAAATAGGCAGAGGGCTCTGGAGGCAGGGTGACTTGGAAGTCTGGGGGTGTGGGCTGCCCCAGAACTTCCTGATGCACGTACTTAGGTCCAGATATATACAGGAGGGGATCACCAGCCATTACCGACCACTCCATCTCTGACCTGGAGAAAATCCTTTCAATGGCGAAGGCAGAAGCCAATGCCAGCCACCTAGTACCAACACGTCTGACATCCAAGAAATCCACAGAGCTGTCTGCTCCAGAGCCAATCCAATCTACCGAGGCTCCAAAAGGAAGGAAATACTCTGAAACTTTAAGAGTCAATCCTGAAACTAGAACCGTGACCCTGAGCTTACAGCTCTCAGGTGCTCCCAGCTCCAACACAATCGGAGTTGAAAACACCAAGGTAGAGGCTGGTGCTTAAAGCAGCCAAGCCATTGGCACCAACCTGGAACACGGCAAGGCAACCAGATCCACAAGCCTCAGAACCAAAGGATCCAAGGGAAGAAAAGCAACAGATGGAGCTGAACCCTCTGCTACTGGAACCAAGGAGAGAGGGAGAAGCCCTATTTGAATCTGGGCCTTCAGGAAGGACCACATTAATTGCTCCAAATGAGAAGGCCTAACAATCCCAACCAAGTAGACAGAGTGAGCCAACAAGGCGACTGACAAGGGCTTTGAAGCCTGCTGCCCAGTAGTTCGATCAAATGATCAGATCCAAGCTGGAGAGGCCCATAACCAAGGTGGAGAGGGAGAGTATTCCAGTAAGAACTCCGCTGGAGTACTAGGAGAGAAAGAGGACTGGACCCTACCTGAACTCCACCCCATAACCAAGAACAGAATCTGGACACTCAAAGCTGAAGACATGGATTTCCCCAAAGCCGGCATTGTGGAGGATCAGCTCCAAGAAAATGGAGATGACCCTGGTGCTGAGGCTCCCATAGGAGACAAAGGAAGATAAGTGGATATTTGGATCTGGCTGATCAGGATGAAGGGGAGCTGCCCATTTATAGTCCTTCTTGTCCTTCTCTGAGCCTTAGGGTCCTTAAAACTGTCCTTACCCAAACCCCTCTCCCACTTGCTTGGACTCTTAAGAGGGAGAAGAAGTGGAAGCAAAAGAATCGCCACAGGCAACAAGTACTTCAGCACTAACTTGGTCCAGCACTCATTCATCTCCCAGGTACCAAAACCAGCACACATGGAGTATTCAGCATCCAAGTGCGCAAAGTCAAGGCAACAAACTAACTGTGCACAACCTGAGATGGCAATTTGTGTACGCATACCTCACATTTCTTCAAATTCTTTTTATCCATCTTAAAGGAAGAAGAAGAAGAAACAGAAGGCACGCCAACCAGCTAATCTAAACATAGAAAAGATGAAAAAAGGCACGCGGCGCACACACGCATGCACACACACACACACACACACACACACACACACACACACACACACACAAACACACACACGCACACACGCAAGCAGACACGCGCGCACACACGCACACACACACACACACACGCACGCACACACTAATAGCCCTAACCACCTAACAGCCTATCTAGCTAACAGCATAATACAATCCAAGGGGAAAAAAACTATGATTAAAAAAAAAAAAAAGATTTTAACAGTGGAAAAAAAGCAGGAATGCCACAGAGTCAAAAACACTACAGACTCAAAACAATCCACTAAATCTAAACCTCACCCTTACTAATCCACTGAACACCTAAGACAGTGTAGAGGAAGGAAATACAAGAAGAAAAAGGCAAACTATCACCAAATGTAAAGGATACTGATGCTCCAGCGACAGAACTCTCAGTCATGCTGCAGTCTGTACAGGCAGCAAATGAGACCTGGGGTAGACAGGAGGAAGCAAGGTATTATGGATAGTGAAGGAAGAGCTCAACAGCTGAAGTCTTTTGGAATGGCAGTTCTCAGATCGGAGTTGAATCCGATAATCCACAGACTGAACCTGGATGGAAATGACATCGAATCTCATGACTGCTTACATACAGAGACATGTATACATGGCTTCAGAAACAGACAGGAATCTCTGTATTTGTGGAACCTACCTCAAGAGAGTTATTCTACTGTGTAGCTAATATTCTGAATAAATAAAAACAAATAATATTTTATTGTTCTAATGTACTAGACAACATTTGAGTTACTGAGAAAACCATTTTTAAACATTCCCTAAATACAAAATACAGCAAATAGAAAGTACTGTTTTGTTACAGGTTTTCACCAAATGACACTTTCACAGATGCTGACACTCATACTTGGAAATAACCACACTCTTTCAAAGCAATGGCTTAAGAAAGTATCTTTGCAAAGCACAGCTAGTTTCTCTCCACAACCCTGTGCTTAACTTACAATTAACAAACAGAAATAAGTAGAATAAATGTGTACTTATACCATGGCAAACAAAAATAAATATATGTAATGTTAGATTTTATAATGCTGCAATCAATAATCGCTGCAACGTTACCACCGATTACTAGGCTTGGTATGCAGGATATATTTTTACTGCTGCAACCTGACAGTGTGCAGTGAAAGTTTCACAACATCTTCTCCTCACACTAGACATCATGAAATATCAGAACAGATCCAAATGGCAGCACTCCAAATATGGTATACAAGGTTTCATAAAGGCCATATTAGCATAGCTATAAAAAATGACCTTGCTGTTCTGCTTAGTGGTACATCACTACAACACAGAGACCGTCACTGCTATATATCCAGTCATTCTTTGAAAATGTTTAGAAAATAAGTGTACAAACCGAAATGGCAGCACCTGAAGATGGAAACGCTGGTGAAACCTAACCAAAAGATGAAAAGAAGCATTAATTTGCTGTTTTAACAATGTGGAAAAAATAACGGATCACAAATTTAGAATCAATGACATATTCCAAAGTTAGCAAAGTTAGCCATTACGAAAATGCACTGTTTTGAATAACTGTGAGGGATAATGCAACTGTCTGGCAAAAATAATGCATGTAGATTTTATGCAACTAGTTTATTACACATAGAAAACAATACTAATATGTGATTATAGCTTCACTACATGCAAAAGATAAGTGGAAGTAGATATCAACCTGGTACAATGCCCCTTGACCGCAATGTACACAGATGGGTTGGGTGAATCGAGAAAAAATACAACACAAAGCCTGTAATCCATTTGAAAGAGAGTTTTGTGAAACTGACAACCACCATCACCCCCTAGTACATGCATATACACACACATATGAAGTAAAGAAAAAAAATAAATAAAGTAACAGGATATAACTATAAGGTCATAAAAATATGAACATCAAGGAGGCATTAGAACAGTTAAAACAATAATGGCATATACTTTGCTTGCACATCTCTTTTTAAGATATCTGCATAATTTGCAAATTTACCAATAACTAAAATCCAGGAAATTTAGCTGTTTATATTTTGATCAAACAGCAAGACTCTTCTATATCCAGTTACTTGCATCTTCATAAAACAATGGGGGGAATTTAGTAAAGATTACACATTTTTTTGTGTTTGCATCGCAGCGCAATGCGTACACGAGTTTGAACATTTTTAGATTCAATAAGTGCCGCTCAGCAGAGTGCATGCACGTGCAAAAGGGGAAATTTCCAAGGAATGCAAATTACCTCATAATCAGGTGAATCTTATGCAAATGAGGCAGGTTAAGTGATCCAACAAGCAGAAAGACATCCACGTAGACTCTGTGTCAGTGTCTGTAGTGTGCACAAATTTTTCTGCATACAGGAGTCTACACAAACAGAAGGGGGTGTAAAACTCCAGAAATATGGGCATACCTTCCACGAAAATTTTACACTACATGCAGCTATGCGCAAAACTAATATTGTGGATGTCCAAAAGAAGAAGGGAATAATTCCAATTGATAATATATTTTTTAATAATCTCGGCTATGCTCCGCAGTGCCTAAACATGCTTAACAGAAACAAAAAAATAAAAAAAGAGAGAAAAAGCATTTTATAATATTTGTCAGAAATGTATTACAGGATCTTGCGTCAGGTCTGTACAATGATGCATTAGTCCTGTTGCCCAGTTCATATGACTATGAACTGTGTAGTTTCCAGGCTATCAGCATGGATATGTATGAGGTGGATATCTTGAACTGCAAAAAGGAGTAAGGGTGTCTGCATATCCACTTTGTATAGGCTCCCGCATCATGTTGATATTTCCACTAGATGTAGATGCCAGCAGGGGGCTGTGTAAAGTTACTTTTAGGAATTTTTAATTCCCAGTGCTCAAGTTTGCACTGCATGCCACATAGCTGAGCGTGTTCTTGCGGAATGACCACTCAGGTCACACCGATGATGTAGACAGCAAATAATTAAAACCAGATATAGTCACAGTTATTGATTTTGACTTCTGTAAAAGCTATGCTGCGCAGCGCATAGCTTAACATGTTTGCATGGCACACTACCTACGTGACAGTGATTATGTATGCAGCAGTGAATGTAAAGCAGATATATTCAATGAATACTTATTATTGTGTATAAGCTATGCTGCATGTCACACACTAACATAAGGTCATTAAATGATGTTAATTACATTCTAGGCAGGTGAAATGCATTAGCCAATCACACATGGTGGACCTACAGCAGACCCGTATAAAGAATACATACATCCCCAATACTCTGGACCACTGGAGTACAGACTTTGGAATTTTAGCAGAAATAATGTTAGAGGCTGCTGCACATCTGCTACATCAGCATTTGCTAGATGCTGAAGTCAATGCTGCTGGTGTTGCTGACAACAAGCCTAGGCTGAGAAGGAGAAGAGTGCTCAGGCCCAGGGTAACTTTCCAGGAGCTACATGAGCTGGAGATTGTAGAGAGCTACAGGGTGGGCAGGGACATATTACAAGAACTCAATGAACTCTACCGCCCTCAACTCAGAGCCAGAGCCAACAGTGGGGAAACCATCCGAGTGAAAACAAAAGTATGTGTAGCCCTTAGGATACTAACTATGGGTGCTTTTCAAAGACCATCTGGAGACATGAGGATGTCACAGTCATGTGCATCCAGGATACTGCACCAGTTCCTGGATGCTATGCTATCACATGCCAGTGAGCACATATCTTTTTCCCTCTTCCCTGAGGCGAGAGACAGCAATATGCAACAGTTCTACCATGTAGCACACTACCCTGAAGTACTGGGTGCCATAAATTGCACTCATGTACACATCAAGGCACCACCTGGTGAGCAGGACAGAATCTACATTAACTGCAAGGGGTACCACTCCATCAACTGCTAGATTATGTGCAATGGCCAGGGAATTATCCTGAATGTGTGCGCTGGCAGCTCTGGCAGTTATCACAACTCCCATATCTGGCAGACATCACAGCTGTACCAGATGTATGCTATGGGGGATATCCTATGTGGCCATTTACTAGGGGATGTTGGCTACGCCCTTGAACCGTGGATGATGACACCCATCAGAAATGCACACACACCCATGGAAGAATGCCATAATGAGGTACATGCACAAACTAGGAACATCATAGAGCATGTGTTTGGGCTTCTGAAGTCACAGTTACAGTACCGGATATATCTGGTGGAGCCCTGTAATATTTTCCAGCCACATATGCACATATATTCACAGTATCTGCTATGCTGCATAAGCTGGTCCTGCAGAAACAGCTGCAGCAGGATCAGCAAAAGGAAGGGATACACAGGCCCCCACCACTGCCTAGGTCACCACAGGCAAAGTCACAGGAGGAGTTGGAGGAAGAACCCCCTGCTGATGTCCCTGTTGCCAAATGTAGGCATGCTCAGATATGCCCTAGTTTTGGCTAACAGAATGCACAGCACCTAGGGACAGACACCTTACTCCTACTCACATATGGAAATTAAAATTGATGGCAGGCAACCCACACATCCTGTATCTATCCATGTATTTAGTTGCATCTGACAAAATCAGCCCTGAACTACAGTCATGTCACCTGCTGCATTTGCTAGGTAAGTCCGTAACCTACACAGTACTCATAAGGATTATTATGATATGGCATTGTATGTATGGAACTGGTACATTATGCAAGTAACTACAGTGGGCAACTTGGACAGAAATAACATCCACATGGGACTACAGATACCCAATTCCATTAGCATGTTTCCATTACTATTCACTAGGCCTCATGCACTGAATATTCTTTACGTACTACTGCAACAGATTCCTGGTACATCAATCAAGGGATATGTTAAACAGTGGGGTTAAATGAAAGACTATTGTGCATCCTAGCAGAACATGTGGTGTTGTTCCCCACACCCCACACAGCATTGTTCCCTTGTAACTGCTGTAATAGTAACTCATCAATGGTATATCAGCATTCCAGGCAGTCTCAGTACAGTAACACAGAAATTGATCATACACTGTATAGTTTACTTTAAGCAGGAATAACAATGTACATATTATGCAGGTGATTCTGTGATGAATGACCCCTGTCTGTCAAGCAGCTTGTGTAGCTCAAAGGACTAGGGTAATTAGCTTGTGTGATGACGTTCATGGTCCTAATCAAGAAGTATCCATTTATTTTGGATATGAGGAATTATTATGTTGTGTTTTATAGACTGTCAGTTTGTGTGTGGTGTAATATTATTACACTCCGACACATATTAATTACATCAGACAACTTTAGAAATCCATAGCCAATTTGAGTGAAGTACAGCAGTGCAGAAACGGGCAGTTGTCATTTTGTGCAACACACAAAATCCCAGACTGGTGTACAGGTGGGTGTGGGCTGCAGTCAGTTTATAACTAGCGAAAATCCCACTAGACATGCTCATACACTTAATAAAGCAGAGTGCAATTCTGTTACTCCTCACACACCTTTTTTATATATAGCTATATCTATACATACATATATGTATACATTTCTGCCTGTCACTCTTCTCCCCCCCTATAAACACATATAATATGTGTGTGTGTGTGTGTGTGTGTGTGTGTGTGTGTGTGTGTGTGTGTGTGTGTGTGTGTGTATATATATCACACATATATATATATATATGTATATGTATATATCACACATATATATATATATATATATATATATATATATATATATATATAGTATAGATATATACATACATATATTATACATATACACTGTCCTCAGTCTGATAGCGGGTTTTTGTAAAGAAATTTATGAGAGTCAGGGACCCTGTAGTACCTGTCAGGCTTTACTGGTGCAGGGGATAAAGAATCAGGAGACAGACTGGATTCAGAAAAAACATCATCTACAATATCAAGCACATGGGGTATAGCCAGGGGCCTGTGCTGAGGCAATAAAAGGAAATCTCAGAGCCTTTTCTTGGATTCTGAGTAATCCTGGGTCTCCCAATGGAAATGCTCCCTCATGGTGCACAGGGTTTCCCCAAAAGAGTAATCCTCAGGTGGTGAGGCTGAAGGAATGGACTCTTCAGCATCAGAGTCCTCAGGGAGGGAGAGAATAGCCCTGATCAGAAGAAGAATCAGAGGGAATGGAAACCTGATCAGAGGAATCATAATCAGTGTCTTGCCTAGGCCTTTTGTCAGGAGGGGGATGGGAGCCCCTGATTAGAGTAATAAGGTCTTCGGCCATTTTAAGCATTTGTTTCTTTGGCATGGATGACTGTTCTGGAGAATGCTGCACTTGTTTCCTTATCTTTATTGGTGTGTTTGCTTTTGCCTTTGCTGCTGTAGTAGCCTTAATTGTAAGCTGTGAAGGTCTGAAAACACCCTCAGAAGCCGGTGCCTGCTCAGCGGCTCCAGACCCACCTGAGGGTATAGATTCTGTAGGCCCAATACCTTGAGTTTCCACAGGCCTCGGTGTTTCCACATGGCTTTCGGTTACGGCCTGTGGCTCTGAGGTAGCGGGTGTCAGGGGCTGCGAAAGTGCCTCATTGAGAACCGGCGAACCAGCGACTGGTCTAGAAGAGGGTTCGTCGGTTTTGGACCTCGGATGCCTGTCTTTTTCTTTGTCTTTGCGTTTTTTATACATTCTGGTCGTCGGTTGTTCCGACGGCATTATATAATTAAATCTTCGTCCAAAATAATGTAAAGCAAAATCAAACCGACTTTTAATAGTGCGTTTATTGAATCTAGCACAAAACCGACAACTAGTAATGTCGTGGTCAGGGCCTAGGCAAGGAATACAGTAAGAGTGAAAGTCCTTATGAGGTATTTGCTTCCCACAAGAAATACAATTATTAACTTTTATTGACATCGGTCTGGAGCAAGAAAAAGTTTCCCCAATGGGGTACTTAGCTTTATTGAAGACTTCGGTTCTAAAATTCGATTTTGAAAATCTCAGGGGTCGGCTGACCGGCACTTGCGAACTGCTTTTGCTTCGGGCACCGCACAGCAAGAAAGACTGAAGAAAATGGCGTCAGTTGCAACTTTTATAGCTCTGGCGGACTGACGTCAGGGAAGAGGCAACAGCAACTGACGCCAGACCAAGATTTTGGAACTCGGGCCAACTGCGGGTCCCCTGCCAGCAGGATAACCCAAGTGTAATGCAACAGTGAAACATGAACATCTGATAGTGCATAGAGCCTGCCCTGAAGTGTATATATTTCCTGCAAGATTCCCTTATAGGGCTGTGCAGGTAAGCTTTTTTTAAGTCTAGAGGTGCCAGCCAGGAATCCTTGGCTAGCATAGGAAGCAGCTGTTGGAGAATTAGCATTTTGAATTTTGGAACCACCACAAAAATGTTGAGCATAGACAGATCCAGGATATGATGCCAAGAGTTTTCTTTTCTGGGAACCAGGAATAGTCCTGAATAAAAGCCTTGTCCCCTTTGTTCTGCTGGGACAGGTTGAATGGCCTTGATGCTGAGGAGAGAGAGTACTTGCTTTTGGGCCTCTGCCCACTGATTTGGGGGTAGGTCTGGCCATCCACTCAAGGTTGGGAGTGAGTGGAAGTGGAATCTGTATCCCAGGGAGATGATGTTTAAACCCATTTGTCTTGGGTAATGCATTCCCAGTTTTCTGCATGCAGGGCGAGCTTTCCTCCTAAAGGTGCAAGTAGTTGAGCAAGGCTTGGAGGAGTTAAGGAGAAGTCTTTGTGCAATTTTACCATAGGGGATGGCTTACTGCTCCCTGCTTTGGACATGGGAGCACCCCACTGCTTATATCTGTGCATAACCTGAGACTGAAGTCTTGGTGGTCTGCTGCCTCTGGGTGAGAAGGCCTGGAAGGGACTGGAAAGGACTAGTTCTTTGAAGGCCAATGCCTACTGAATCTAGGTGGCTGTACTTGTAAGAAATCTTTAACAGTTTGCATAGATTTAGCTTTTTCCTCCATCCTTTTGAGGACTTCTGCTTTATTGCCAAATAGGCGCGCTTGGTTGCATCCAGTAATTTTGCTTTTACATGATCTGGCAGGTTTTGTTCCTTAAGCCAAGCATGCCTTCTAAGTACAGACCCAGTGATGGCAGCCCTGCAAGCATCAAAACCACACTGCAAAGTATGTTTACCAACTTGGTCAGCAGAATGCATTAACTCTTGTAAATCTTTGTGTTCTGCACAGTCAGGAATCAACATAATTTTCTGTTTAATTAGCCCCATAATATGCAGCTGATACTTTAGCATATGAAACTGGTAATTTAAGGCCCTAATGGCCAGAGTAGCAGTGGTGAATATCTTCTTACCCCATCTGTCTAAAGCCCTAGAATCCCTGTCAGAAGGGGTAGGATGTTTGGCCTTAATGCCTTTTGGCCCTTGGGAAATGGTCTCTGGATCCGCAGAAGGATTCTTGAAAAGGAATTTGTGAGAGTCAGGTACTCTGTAGTACCTGTCAGGTTTCCTGGGAGCTGGAGGCAAAGTACTCGGGGTAAGGCTGGATTCCAATAAAACATCATCTACAATCTCCAGAACAGGAGGGATAGCTAGAGGCCTGTGCTGGGGCAGGTTTAAAAATTCTCTGAGTCTCTTTTTGGACTGAGAATAGTCCTGGCTTTCCCAGCAGAAATGCTCCCTAAGGGTATGCAAGGTTTCACCAAAAGAAAAATCTTCTGGAGGGGAAGCAGAGGGAATGGAATCCTCTGCCTCAGAATCCTCATAGGTAGATAAGGGTATGTCCTGGTAGTCAGAAGGAACAGAGATATCAGATTCCTGATCAGAAAAATTAGAAGGAAAATCAGTTCTAGGTCTCTTACTGGGGGAAGGCTGGCTTCCCCTAATTAAGGTGATAAGGTCTTCAGCCATTCTAATCATTTGTTTTTGAGGCATGTGGGCCTGAGAATGCGCTTTGGTCATCGGTTTCCTAGGCGTAGTGCAAACTTTAGGTCCGAGGAATTCGGTATTTTTGGCTTGAAACAAAGTTG
Organism: Protopterus annectens; assembly: GCF_019279795.1. Taxonomy (NCBI): domain Eukaryota; kingdom Metazoa; phylum Chordata; order Ceratodontiformes; family Protopteridae; genus Protopterus; species Protopterus annectens. Next base: position 896,809,232 of record NC_056747.1, on the reverse strand, counting down.
TTGGTTTAATATGAAAATCAGTAGGCCTGAATACACCCTCAGAAGCTGGTTCCTGCACAGTGGCTCCGGACCCATCCAAGGTAGAGACATCTGTAGGTTCCATAGTCAAAGAAGCATCTCACGGCATACCGGACTTGAATGGGTCTCAGTAGAGGCCTGCGAATCTGTAGAAGCGGGTATCAGGGGCTGGGAAACGCCTCACTGAGTACCAGCGGACCGGTGACTATCTTAACGGAAGCATCGTCGGCAGTTTTGGACCTATGCGGTCCATCTCTGTCTTTATCTTTACAGTTTTTCAGAAGATCGGTAGTCGGATTGCTTAACGAAGCCATTTCGGTGTACGGGGATCGAGAGCGAAATCTTTAGCTACAAAAATAGCCCTACGAAGAATAGTTTGGGTATTGAACAAGGCATAAAACCGAGAGCAAAGGACGTCGTGGTCTGGGCCTAAACAGGTGATGCAGTAAGAATGAAAATCTCTGAGGTATTTGCTTTCCACAGGCAAGACAATTATTAATTTTTTCTGACATCGGTTACAGCAAGAAAAAAGGATCCCCAACAGGGTACTTAGCTTTTAGAAGACTTCAGGTCTGAAACTCGAAAAAAAATTTTCAGGAGTCGACTGACCGGCACTTGCGAACTGCTTCTGCTTCGTGCACCACACAGCAAGAAAGACTGATGTAATGGCATCGGCTGCATGTTTCATACCCCTGACGACCTGACGTCATGGAAGAAGCGACAGCATCCAATGCATAAATCCCAAGACTCTAGTATTCAGGCCGGCTGAGGGCTACCTGCAGGCAGATAACCCAAATGTGATGACTGCAACAGTGAAACATGAAGAACATCCAACAGTTATCCAGGATGGGCTGACACAAACATTCAGTTGTTGTCAGAGCCATTGACAAATACTAAATGCCAAGGAATGCACAATACAATCCTTTGGGAAGTCATCCACCCCTGGTAAATATCGTATTGTCCGCACACCTCCAACAGTTGAGCCAGCAGTCAAGGACTTATGGACACAGAGTGATCTAGCCTTTGACTTTCATGGGTCAGTAAGATGTGGGGAACCATTCAATGTTGCACAACCTATTGAGAAAGGTATTGCATGTAAACCCCAGAATGTCACTGTTACACTGTATCTGGCACTCATCATACCTATCATTGAGTGCAATGCCAACTTTGGTATGTAACTACACAGGTACATCCGACAACTATAACAGCCACAGAGGTTCCACAGTAAATCAATACATAGTGTACATAACATGTCCTATGCAGATCGTGTCAAGGCCCTAACTGTGTATTCTGTCTCCTACATGCTTTGGAGGGGAGGTGCATGGCTGCCATACAGGGAGGTGCCAGATCCCACTGTGTACCTCATGCATACCCAAAAAAGGACTAGCACGAGAGTTACCTGTTCTACACATCTACACCTTGACTGTGGTATAAATAGGATATGCTTGAGAGACAGGTATGCAACCCAGAGACTACACCCTATATGTAACAGGCTCCCCATCTGTGTGAAGCACACTTTCACTGTAACGCACAAAATGTGCAAGTTACACAATGGGATGTGGAAGAAGACAATCATAACTGGTTTAGGACATGTGCCTAATAGACACAGGGGAAACTGTAGATGGTTCATCTCCCACACCACAGCTTGTAGATGTCTCAGCTCCCAAAACCCTGCTTATACTTATCAAGGGTTATCAGACCTTATAAGAGATTAGGGATGCATGACTAGGCTGAAAGAAGCCATTGTTCCTGTTAGTCAATTATACACATATGAACCTATGGAGCCATGCACCTATACTGCTTTATCTTTGGATACATTTTTCTTCTGTGCTGACATTTCATCCTGTGGCCTGACATTTATGGGTTTATTGTAGCTGTGTACACATAGGTGTGTCCTACACAATCCTGGAAATGAAAAGTACAGTTGTGTACACCTACAATAAATGTAGATGTTCGAGTGTCTTCACTGTTGCAGTCATGACTGTAGGGTTCTCCCCTGCCGGCAGGCAGCCCTTGGTCGGCCAGAATCCCAAAGTCTGGGTCCGGCGTCGGCTGTTCAACCACGCTCCCTGACGTCAGAACGCCAGGAGTATAAAGCTGACAGCCGACGCCATCTTCTCCAGTTTTTCTTGCCCCAGATGTCAGGAGTCCCAAAATGAAAAAGGTCCCATAACCTTTGCAAATACACCTCAGAAGAATGGTGAAAAAAGGAAATACACAAAAGTAAAAATAAGAGGGGACAGGAGGGAGGAAAACCCAGACTGCAACAGTGAAGACACTCGAACATCTACATTTATGGTAGGTGTACACAACTGTACTATGTTCATTGTGTTTCACTGTTGCAGTCATGACTGTAGGGTAGAATCCCAAAGCTGAAAGAAAGGGAGGTGGTCATAAAGAGGAAGGGGCGGCTAAAAGGCCCTGCAAGACTGCAGAGGCAAAGCCTGCCCTAGACTTAGAGTAGAGAGGTAGATTGTAGTGCTTAGAAAAAGTATGCACTGAACTCCAAGTTGCAGCTTCCAAAATGTCCTTGGTAGGAACGCCCCTGAGGAAGGCCGCAGAAGTGGCAGCAGCTCTGGTGGAATGAGTCCGTATACTCCCTGGGATTTGCTTTCCATGGTGAGAACAACAAAATCTGATTCCATGAGCAATCCATTTAGAAATGGTATGTTTTGAAATGGCTTTACCTTGGGAACTTGAAGCATAAGAAACAAACAATTGTTCTGATTTTCTGATGTCCTTGGTTCTGTTCAGGTAAAAACGTAGTTGTCTGTGTACATCCAAGGAATGTAAGATCCTTTCCCCTTTATTTTGAGGAGTGGGGAAAAAGGTTGGCAAGTGGATAGTTTGATTTAAAGCCACTTTGGAAACCACCTTAGGCATGAAGGTAGGATTAGTCCTCAAAGATACCCTGTCTTGATGAAAAATAATATAAGGTTCCACAGCCATAAGAGCTTGTAACTCTGAAACTCTCCTGGCAGAGGTTAGAGCTAACAGGATAGCTGTCTTCCAAGATAAAAACTTGATGTCAGAAGAGGCAGCAGGCTCAAAAGGAGGCAAGGTTAGTTTTTCCAAAACATAGTTGAGATCCCAAGCAGGAATGGGAGGAGATCTAGGAGGTCTTAAGTTCTTAGCTCCTCTGAGAAACTGTCTCATGAGCTGGTGGGAAAAGATGGGAGGGTCTGTATTATAATGAGCAGAAATAGCAGAGGCATGTATCTTAATGGAAGAGAAAGAGAGACCCTTATGTAAGAGATCTGTCAAGTAAAGTAAAATTAAAGTAATGTTAGGAAGAAGAGGATCAGAATCCTCAGCCTGCATCCAGGAACAAAATCTTTTCCATTTCCCTGCATAAGATTTTCTAGTGCTAGGACGTCTGGCTTCTAAAATGACATCCATAACCTGCTTGGGCAGTAAAGAAGAAATCAAAGGCCCTGGATTAACCAGGCCGCCAGGCTGAGAGTTCTGACATGAGAGTGTAGTACCTGACCCTGATGCTGGGACAGAAGGTTCGGAGATGGAGGTAAAACCCAAGGGGGCTCCAGGCATAGGTTTTTTAGAGTTGGATACCAAAACTGCCGAGGCCAATTTGGAGCCATCAAGAATATCATCTTGGGCTTGTCCTCTTTTATCTTCAATAAAACCCGTGGAAGAAGAGGAAGAGGTGGAAAGCCATATCCCGAGAGGTTCCTCCAACTGAATGACAGGGCATCCACTTTCCAAGCTTCTCTGTGGAAAGTCCTGGTGCAAAAATTCTGTAGTTGATGATTGAGATGGGATGCAAAGAGGTCTATGTGAGGACATCCCCAGACTGCTGTTATCATCCTGAATATTTTGGTGTCCAGCATCCACTCGTGTGGATCCGAAAGGTTTCTGCTCAGACTGTCTGCTAGGAGGTTTTGTTTCCCTGGTAGAAACTGAGCTTGAAGATCCAGATTGCAAGCTAGAGCTGTGTTCCATAGATCCATAGCTAGTCTGCAAAGGGGGTAGGAATGAGATCCCCCTTGCTTGTTTATGTACCACATAACTGGTGTTGTCTGTCCGAATTAGTAGTTGTCCTGGTTGTAAATGATTCTTGAAGGCCAATAGAGCTTTCTGAATGGCTAACATTTCCTTTAAGCTGATATGCAGGTTCTTCTGATCCTTTGTCCAAAGGCCCTGCAGACAATTGCCCTGAAAATGGGCTCCCCAAGTATAATCCGAGGCATCCGTGGTTAGAATCTGAGTGGCAGGAAGCAGACGAAAGGGTTTCCCTTTGTTTAGAGCACATGCCCTGGACCACCAAAGAAATTCCTTTTGAAGACAAGGAGGGACGGAGATCAGTATGTCTAAACTGTGGCAATGCTGAGACCATACACTTTTTAGGTACCATTGTATTTTCCTCATGTGTAGTCTTGCATATGGTACGAGAAGGATGCAGGAGGCCATGTAACCCAAAGCCTGCAGGAATTTCCTTGCAGATAGTTGGGTTAGAGTTGCCAAGGTTTTGAAAGTTGAAGCCAGCTGTAATTGTTTTTCGGATGTCAGAAATGCCATCTGGGTTGTGGTGTTTAGAAGTACACCCAGAAAAGTTATCTGTTGTGTTGGTGTCAAATTTGACTTTTTTATGTTTACAGAGAATCCCAGGAACTTGAGGAGGTTCTGTACAAATTCTAGATGCTGGAGTAAGACATCCTTGCTGTCTGCCTGAATTAGACAATCGTCCAGATAAGGGTAAATTTGAATTCCCTTGAGTCTGCAGTAAGCTACTACTAGAGCCAGGCATTTGGTGAAGACCCTGGGTGCAGTAGACAATCCAAAGGGCAGCGCAGAGAATTGAAAGTGCCTCAATCCGGCCTTGAACCTGAGGTATTTTCTGCGATCCTGCCTGATGGGAATGTGTAAATATGCCTCCTTTAAATCCAATGTTACCATCCATGCATCTTTGGTCAGCAATGGAAGTAGCTGCTGTAGAGTAAGCATCTTGAATTTTGGAATCTCTAGAAAGGTGTTCAAAACTGACAGATCCAGAATGGGTCTCCATGAGTTTTGCTTCCTTGGGACTAGAAAGAGCCTTGAGTAAAAACCTTTTCCCATCTCTGAAAGAGGAACCAGTTCTATGGCATTCATAGCCAAAAGAGCTTCCACCTGGTTTAAGGCCTCCGTCCATTGATGTTTTGGAAGGTCTGGCCATCCGCTTGGCCTTGGCAAGGTATGAAAATGGAATATGTAACCTCTTAAAACCACATCCAAAACCCATTTGTCTTGGGTTATTAGAGTCCAATTTTGATAAAAAAGTGAGAGTTTTCCTCCGAGAGGGGCTTCCAGGCAAGAAGTTCCTGTAGCCCAGCCGAGGGAGTCATTGAGTTTGTTTCCTTTGAGATTGTGACCTGTCCTCTCCTCCCCTAGGGGTGGAAGCAGTCCACTGTCTTGGTCTATAAGCAGCTTGTGTTTGAGGCCTCCCTCTGGAGCGTCTATATCTACCCCTCTGAGGCCTGTCTGAAGTGGGAAAGGACCAATTTTCTGAAGGCCAATTCCTACTAAATCTAGGTGGCTGTTCTTGTAAGAAATCTTTAACTGTTTGCATGGATTTCGCCTTATCCTCCATCTTTTTAATCACCTCCTCAGCTTTAGATCCAAACAAAACATTATGCTGAACAGGAGCATCCAATAATTTAGCCTTTACTTGTTCAGGTAAATTTTGTTCCTTTAGCCATGCATGCCTTCAAATGACTGTGCCAGAGGCCGCAGCCCTACAAGAAGCCTCCAAGGCATCAAATCCACAGTGTAAACCATGCTTCCCAACCTGTTCAGTGGCATGCAATAAGTCATGTAATTCCTTATCATCTGCACAGGCAGAAATGGAAGTAAGCTTTTGTTTTAAGACAGACAAGAGAAATTGCTGATATTTAAGCATATGAAACTGACAGTTTAAAGCCCTAATGGACAAAGTAGCAGAAGTGTACATCTTTTTGCCCCATCTTTCTAGGGATCGAGAATCCTTTTCAGTAGGAATGGGATTTTTGGCAGAAGCGGCCTTAACTCCCTTAGGGCCCTGAGAAATGGTTTCAGGGTCAGCAGCAGGGTTCTTGTATAAAAACTAATGAGAATCAGGAACCCTGTAATATCTATCAGGCTTAACAGGAGCAGGAGGAAAAGAGTCAGGGGTTAAGTTAGCCTCCGAAAAGGCATCATCCACAATATCCAAAACAGGAGGAATAGCCAGGGGTCTATGTTGGGGAAGAAGAAGAAAATCCCTCAGTCTTTTCTTGGATTCCGAATACTCCTGCCCTTCCCAGTGGAAATGTTCCCTCATTTCATGCAAAGTTTCCCCAAAAGAGAAATCCTCAGGGGGAGAAGCTGAAGGAATGGATTCTTCAGCATCAGAATCCTCATAAGGAAGGAAAGAATATTCCTGATGAGAAGAAGAAACTGAGGAAACAGAAGCCTGATCAGAGGAATCATAATAAACATCCTGCCTTGGCCTTTTGTCTGGAGGGGGATGAGAACCCCTAATCGTAGTACGTAAATCCTCCGCCATCTTGAGTAACTGTTTCTGTGACTTGGGAGCCGGTTCAGAAGAGGCCTGTGTTGAAGTCTTTGATTTAGAAGGAGTCTTTGCCTTTGTCTTTGTCTTTGCTTTTACTAGTAGCTGAGTAGGCCTGAAAACCCCTTCGGAAGCAGGTACCTGCACAGCGGCTCCGGACCCATCCGAAGGAGCGTTGTTCGAAGGTCCAGCAACAGAAATATTTAAAGGCCTTGTTGGCTCCTCATGAGAGTCCGTTTCGGGTGTCGGTTCTGAAATGGCCGAAAACAGGGGCTGCAAAAGCGCCTCACTGACGATGGCCGAACCTGAAGCTGGCTCCGCTTGTGCGCTATCATCAGATTTGGACCTCGGAGGCCTGTCTTTATCCTTGCGACGTTTGTGAACTCCGGTAGCCGGGACCGTATCTGACGACATTTTGTAGTTAAAGCGCCTACCGAAGTAATGAAAAGCAAAATCGTACCTTCGCTTAATTGTACGTTGATTGAATCTAGCACAAAACCGACAACTAGCTACGTCATGGTCAGGGCCTAAGCAAGGAATACAGTAAGAATGAAAATCCTTATGAGGTATTTGCTTCCCACATGAAATACAATTATTAACTTTTTCTGACATCGGAGTGGAGCAAGAAAAAAGTTTCCCCAACGGGGTACTTAGCTTTGAGTGGAGAAGAAAAGTCTTCGGACCGAAGTATATAGGAAAATTCGTCAGGAGTCAGCCGACCGGCACTTGCGAACTGCTATCACCGCATGGCAAGAAAGACTGGAGAAGATGGCATCGGCTGTCAGCTTTATACTCCTGGCGCTCTGACGTCAGGGAGCATGGTTGAACAGCCGACGCCGGACCCAGACTTTGGGATTCTGGCCGACCGAGGGCTGCCTGCCGGCAGGGGAGAACCCTACAGTCATGACTGCAACAGTGAAACACGATGAACATCAAACAGTTCCATGAAACACCTTTCATTGTGTAAGTATACAGCCATTACAATTTCATCCAACGTAATGTACACAAAATAATATGGTTTACTCATTACAAATGTCAGCATACAATATCTGGCAGTGACCAGTACAACTGGCATGTCACAGTTAACACTGGATGAAACAAATACATAGTAATTTATATAGTCACCCTGTGCATCAGACAGATAGCTTCATTTCCCTGCATCAATGACAAGGATGACTGGGATGTGGCACATATATCATAACTTGCACAGAGTGTTTTGTGGGGATGCAGGAGGCCTAGGCTGACACAATAGGCTAGCAAGTGTGTGTGTGTGAGTCAGGAAGGGAAGCAGGCAAGACGGACCATGGAAATGTGGCATGGTGTGACCTGATTGTGACAGCGGTATGTGTGTGTGTGTGTGTGTGTGTCTGGAACTGGGGGGGTGGGGTCACTCGGATGTAATGAGTTAACTCATTACATCTGTGTGACGCCTCCAGGTGCATCTGCAGTTAACTCCTACTGATGCCTCTAGGCATCAAATATTGCTTGTTCGTATTTGCATTAATAATTCCAAAACCATGCTATGTACAGGGTTTTAAAAGATATCATCTTATAGCTTACTGTATGGTAAACTCAACTGTATTAATATTTGACCTCTGTTTAATGTAGGTAAATAGACATTAACTGTTGTTTTTATGGTATTAATTTATATAGATATAATTTTCACATTTTTCTAAATATCTCAACAACCAAGTAACAGACATAACTTCTTAGCCTCATATGAAAGCTCTCAGCTAGATGAATAAAATGCTGCTGCCAGTGTGTGTGTAATTTGAGTGGTTGCTGAGATACTGTAAGTGGTTTACAAAATATTATAAATGTAATAGTTACTGTGTTTACTGTGACTTAAAAATCAGTTTAAGACCTAGAATCCAAAGAATACTATACTATAAAAATAGTTTGTGCTGAAGAGTTTGCCATTTACACTTCTTTCATTATAACCCCTATGGTTCCAGAGATGTGAACATTTGTTTGAAATGTGAGGACATAATTTGATTCTGTCAAAAGGCTTAGGCTCTGCCCATTGGAAGTTACAGTGCAAATTTTGACCTTCACTGGAGTGAAGGAGTTAACACAGTCAAGCTCTGTGCTAGCCCTACATGTCTGTATGATGGACAGTTTTGAGCTGTGCATGGTGCAGCTGACAGTTCAGTCTCCACCCCCCAACATGGGAAATGGCTCTGCCAGGAGTTGCACTGGCACCTCCATGCCTAAGGTCAGAATCAGGGCTACTACCTGAGGGTGACTGCTGTCTGCTGTGACCATGTCTTCCATTGGAACGCCCAGGACAATGAGCCCATGGCCTGCCACATCATGGTGTGGAGAGCACACTCCCCTCTGAAGCGCTGGATGGACTGCCACTATGGAAGTGTAACTGTGCACGGCCACAAGGACTCTCAGTAGATGTAGTTGCTGACCTACGTCCACAAGTATGATGCTCAACTCCAACTAGTATTACCATCACAGACCATGTGCATTCCAAGACAGATCATCAGCAATATGTCTCAGACCAACGTCATTCCACTGCGTTAGTCCAACCAATCCTGGGTATCAGCAACGTGGTGGAGACCGTCATGGATGTCAGACTGTGCTGCATCCATAACTCTGAGTATTCGTCGGCAGTTCCTTTCGGAACTTGCCTGTGCCTCCGTGACAGTCCTAAGCATATGCCGAGTGACATGTGATGAGACACCTGCAACAGGTGGTGAAGGGACAGCAGGCCTCCTATGAGCACCCCCATCAATCCGCCTGTGAGGAACCTTGCCATCTCTTTGGCTATGGCCAGTATCGACTCTCAAAGCAGCCATAGTAGCCACACATTCCTGTTCAAATGTCCCCACCCTCCGAATGTCCAATAACTGTGGCCTCAGGAAACTGGGTATGCATAAGGCATACTGACTGTGTACGGTGATAATGAGGGCAGAAGAGGAATATAAACCTCTGTCACAGATTCAGCCTCTGCAACCCCCAGTTGTGCTTACTTTGGCCACCATCATCAGAGTCTGAAGAGACACTGACATCAAGTTGTGAAAGGGACAGAGACCAACCTCCATGGTCACCTGTGATATAAAGGGAACAGCAGTACATTAATACCTGAACTACTACACTCTGCTGTAACATGTTGCAATATATATTAAGCTGTATACACTGCTGTCACTATTACAGACTTGTTTAACCCCCATACTATCCACATAGTAGGACATGGACAGTATTTTCTAACACATCTGTAGTTACTTGTAAATAAAAGCTCTTTAAACAAGAATCTCATGAGCAACAAGGATGTACACTGTTGACATATGGCAAAACTCTGCACGGTTGACATATATGGCAATCTGTAATGTCCTGACAGCAATACATTAATACCTGAACTACTACTCTCTGCTGTAATATGTTGCAATATATATTAAGCTGTATACACTGCTGTCACTATTACAGACTTGTTTAACCCCAAACCTCACATAGTAGGACATGGACAGTATTTTCTAACAGACATCTGTAGTTACTTGTAAATAAAAGCTCTTTAAACAAGAATCTCATGAGCAACAATGATGTACACTGTTGACATTTGGCAAAACTCTGCACGGTTGACATATATGGCAATCTGTAATGTCCTGACAATACTGTCAAATCTACCAGTGTGCTCACACCTACAAGGCATAGGTATGAGTCTAAAAGTACAGTTTTGTACCTACCATAAATGTAGATGTTCGAAGATCCACATTGCTGCAGTCCTTACACTTGGGTAGTCCGCTGTCCTCGGTCGGCCCGAATATCAAAGTATAAGGCTGACGTCGGTCAAGGGCGCATTTGACTGACATCAGGACGTCAGGGTACAAATGCGCATGACTGACGTCATATCCTCAGTCTTTTCTTGCCCCAGATGTCAGAAGACCCTAAAAATAAAGGTCAAAACCAAAAGACAGCAAACAAACAACTAACCACCCTTGCACTAATTATATGTACAATATATACAATATACACAATATTTACAACCCAACCCACACAACCACCTCTAACTACAGAGGGGAAGGAGGGAGGGTAAATTGGACTGCAGCAATGTGGATCTTCGAACATCTACATTTATGGTAGGTACAAAACTGTACTATGTTCTTCATCTCACATTGCTGCAGTCCTTACACTTGGGTAGAATCCCAAAGCAGAGGTAAGGGAGGATGGCCAAACTATAAGGAAGCAGGAGCTGCCAAAATGCCCTGCAAAACAGCAGTGGCAAAACCAGCCCTGGACTTAGAGTAAAGTGGCAGGTGATAATGCTTAGAGAAAGTATGCACTGAACTCCAAGTAGCTGCCTCCAAAATATCCTTGGTTGCCACCCCCCTCAAAAAGCTGTCGAAGTGGCAGTAGCCCTAGTGGAATGAGGCCTAATCCCAGCTGGAATCTCCTTGCCATGATGGGAATAACAGAAAGCAATGCAAAACCCAATCCACTTAGAAATAGTTTGTTTTGACACAGGCTTGCCCTGAGAACTCAAAGCAAAAGAAACAAATAACTGCTGAGACTGCCTGAACCCTTTAGTTCTGTCCAAATAATATCGCAACTGCCTGTGTACATCTAAAGTGTGCAAAATCTTTTCCCCTTTATTTTGGGGATTTGCATAAAAGTAGGCAAATGAATAGTTTGGTTTAAAGCCACACTAGAAACCACTTTAGGCATAAAGGAAGGATTAGTGCGTAAAGATACCCTATCCTTATGGAAAATTAGGAAAGGCTCAACCGCCATAAGGGCCTGTAATTCAGAAACCCTTCTTGCAGAGGTAATGGCCAACAAAAGGCAGTCTTCCATGATAAATATTTCAACTCAGTAGTAGCTGCAGGCTCAAAAGGTTGTAGAGTGAGTTTCTCCAACACAAAATTGAGATCCCAAGCAGGAGTAGGAGCTCTATGGGGTCTTATATTCTTTGCCCTCTAAGAAATTGCTTGAACAAAGGATGAGAAAACAATGGTGGGTCACAGTCATAGTGAGCTGAAATTGCTGCAGCATGAACCTTAATAGAAGAGAAGGACAAACCTTTGACCAGTAACTCAGTAAGATATTGAAGAGCCACACTTAAATTAGGCTCAGAAACATCAAAATCCTTTGCTGCACTCCAAAAGAAAAATCTCTTCCATTTATCTGCGTACACTTTCCTTGTACTAGGCCTTCTAGCTTCCAAAATCACATTCAAAACTTGTTGTGGAAGTTGAGACCCTCTATGGTTCAAAACAGAATATGCCAGGCTGTCAGGTGAAGAGAGTGAAGTTTGACATTGAGCAAATGACTGTCCTCCTGGGACAACAGGTGTGGAATCGAAGGCAAAGGCCATGGAGGCTTCGTACCAGACTTCTCAGTAATGGGTACCAGTGCTGTCGAGGCCAATCTGGAGCTATTAAAATCATCCTTGGCTTGTCCTGTCTGACCTTTAGAAGTACCTTTGGGAGGAGAGGCAGAGGTGGAAAGGCATACACATGAAGATTGCTCCAATTGAAAGAAAGAGCATCCACTTTCCAAGCTGTGGGATGAAACCTTTTCGTGCAAAACTTTGGCAGCTGATGGTTTAGTGGAGAAGCGAACAGATCTATGTCTGGAGTTCCCCATGACACTGTCAATTTCTGAAATACATGAGGATCCAATTTCCACTCGTGGGGATCCATAATTGTCTGCTCAACACATCTGCTAAGGAGTTCTGTGCTCCGGCAGAAACCTTGCCTGAAGATTGAGCTGTAAACTGAGAGCAGTCTCCCACAAAATCATTGCTTGCCTGCATAGAGGATAAGAATGTGTTCCCCTTGCTTGTTGATGTACCACATGACAGTTGTGTTGTCTGTTAGAATCAACACCTGCCCTGGAAGAAGGAAATCCTTGAAAGCTATTAATGCAAACTGGACTGCTAACATCTCCTTCAGGTTGATATGTAGATGTTGTAGTCTGGCAGGCCACTTGTCTTGTATCCACTTTCCATTTAGATGAGCTCCCCAAGCTTTGTCTGAGGCATCTGTCGTTAAAATCTGACTCGCCTCTGGCGGGTCACAGAGAGTCCCTTGTTTAGGTGACATTCCTGAGCCCACCACAAAAATTCCTTTTGAATGCAAGGTATTATTTGAATGACAGTGTCCAAATCCTGGCAGTGCTGTGTCCATACATTTTTGAGATACCATTGTAGCTTCCTCATATGCAGTTTGGCATTGGGAAGCACCAGAATACAAGATGCCATGAACCCTAAGGCTTGAAGGACTGTCCTTGCAGTCAGCCCGGACTGATGAGATAGTTGATGGAAGTAAAGGGAAAGATTCATTTGTTTGTCCGGGGTCAAAAAGGCCATCTGGGATGCTGTATTCAGTCTTACTCCCAGAAAGCACATGTCCTGAGAGGGTACTAGACTGGACTTTATTTCGTTCACAGAATACCCCAGGCATCTTAGCACTGCTATCACATATTCCAAATGATGAAGAAGCTCTTCCCTTCCTTGAGCCAGAATCAGGCAATCGTCCAAATAAGGATAGATCTGTATTCCTTTTAGCCTGAAGAAAGCTATCACTGGAGCCAGAACTTTCGTGAACACACTGGGCAGTAGATAAGCCAAAGGGCAATGCAGAGAACTGATAGTGAGAAGTCCCAGCTCGAAAACGCAGATACTTCCTGCAACTTAGTCTGATAGGAACATGAAGGTAAGCCTCCTTGAGATCCAAAGTTACCATCCAATGATCTTTGCCCAGCAGAGGTAAAAGCTGTTGTAACGTCAACATTTTGAACTTGGGAATGTCCAGATAAGTGTTGAGGATAGATAAATCCAAAATTGGTCTCCACGTGTTCCCCTTCTTTGGTACTAGGAACAGGCGAGAATAAAATCCTAGGCCCACTTCTGGCATAGGGACCGGCTGTATGGCCCCTAATTGGAGTAACAGAGAAATTTGCTTGCGAGCCTCTATTCTTTGTTGAGGAGGAATGTCTGGCATGCCCCTGAAAGGAGGCAAGGTATGGAAATAAAACCTGTAACCGTGGTTTATGATATCCAATACCCATTTGTCTTGGGTAATTAAACTCCAATTTTCTTTGAAAAGTGCCAACCTTCCTCCCAAAGGTGCTGCCAGACGAGAAGGCTCTGGCAGCTGAAAAGGTAGGTCATTGGGTCTGTTTACGAAAGGACTGACCCCTGCCCTCACCTGAAGACTGTGCAGGAGAACTCCCTGTTCTAGGCCTGAAAGAGCCCTGAGCTCTGCCCCTACCACGTCTATATCTACCCCTAGACTGGGAATCATAAGAAGGATACGTCCACCCTTTAGTAGGCCAATTTCTACTAAACTTTGGAGGCTGAACCTGCAAAAAATCTTTAACAGTCTGCATAGACTTAGCCTTGTCTTCCATTTTCTTTAAAACTGTCTCAACAGGAGAACCAAACAACACATCAGATTGTAAAGGAGCATCTAAAATCCTTGTTTTAACATGGTCAGATAAATTTTGATCCCTCAGCCAGGCGTGCCTGCGAAGAACTGACCCAGTGGCAGCCACCCTAGACGAGGCCTGTACAGCATCAAAACCACATTGCAAAGAATGCTTACCCACTTGTTCAGAAACATGTACTAAATCTTGTAACTCTTTACAATCAATACCTTCCGCCAGAGCATCAACCTTAGACTTCAATTGTGAAAGGAGATAGTTTTGGTATTTCAACATGTGAAACTGGCAATTCAAAGCCCTCATAGCTAGAGTGGAAGAAGTATAAACTTTCTTTCCCCATCTATCCAAGGCCCTGGCCTCTTTATCTGCAGGAACCGGATTCTTGACAACAGAAGCCTTAACACCTTTAGGCCCCTGGCTAACAGTTTCTGGGTCTGCCCTAGGACTCTTAAAAGATACTTATGAGCTTCAGGCACCCTGTAATACCTATCCGGTTTAACAGGAGCAGGAGGCAAAGAATCAGGATTAAGAGAAGCCTCTGTAAAAACATCTTCCACTACATCCAAAACAGGAGGTATAGCCAAAGGCCTATGCTGGGGTAAAAACAAAAATTCCCTAAGCCTTTTCCTGGAATCAGAGAAGTCCTGACCTTCCCACTTAAAATGCTCCCTCATGGAATGAAGAGTTTCTGAAAAAGAAAAATCCTCAGGAGGAGAAGCAGAAGGAGTAGAATCATCCACATCAGAATCAGAATAAGGGGAGTACTCCTGCAAGTCTACAGCCGAAGACTCTGAAGCATCCGAAGCCTGCTCAAAACTCCCTAGCTCAGGCTCCACCCTAGGTCTCTTATCAGGAGGGGGCAAAGAACCCCTAATCAAAGTAATCAAATCTTCTGCCATTTTAAGCATATGCTTCTTGGGCACAGTTCCAGAAGAACTAGGGGTGACACCAACTGAAGCTAAACCTGGCCTGCCTCTAGGAGAAGCCTTGGAAACAGAAGGAGAGGGCCTAACCACCCTAGGCAGGGAGGGGAGTATAGTAACCTGAGAAGCCCCATCACCCTGACCTGCCTCCTGAGAGGCCACATCCTGCAATAACAAAGTCTCTCCCTGGGATCCCAAAGAAACCTCCAGTGGCACAACCGGCTCCACCGACACCTCTAAAGAACCGGCGTCCGGTATGGACGGTTCTTCTAGCCTAGGCTTAACTGCTTTGTCCTTGCGCTTCTTCGAAGAAGCGGGCGTCGGAGCATCCGACGGCATTTTATAATTGCACTGCTTCCCGAAGACTAACCTGGCACAATCTAATCTCCTCTTTATAGTGCGCTTATTGAATCTAGCACAAGAGCGCCACCCAACAACGTCGTGCTCAGGCCCTAAACAAGGAATACACAAAGTATGATAGTCTCTATGCGGTATCTGTTTCCCACAAGAAATACAATTATTTACTTTTTCTGACATCCGGTAAACCACTGAGGCAAGAAAAAACTAAAATATTCCCCAACGGGGTACTTAGCCAACTTTGACTCGGTCTGAAACTCCGAAATCGAAAAATTTCAGAACGCCAACCGGCACTTGCAATACTGCTTCTGCATCGGACCATGCGGCAAAAAAGACTGAGGATATGACGTCGGTCATGCGCATTTGTACCCTGACGTCCTGATGTCAGTCAAATGCGCCCTTGACTGACGTCAGCCTTATACTTTGATATTCGGGCCGACCGAGGACAGCGGACTACCCAAGTGTAAGGACTGCAGCAATGTGAGATGAAGAACATCTGTGTACAGTCAGAAAATATCTGTTTATTGGCAATCATGCAGACAAGTACATCAATCCAGCCAGCAGGCCTGGGATGACACTTTAGTGAATATGGTGCACTAAATCTACATCTCTAACAAAACAGTCTTGCGCTTACCAGGAGCAGGATCATGGCCTCGTACAATTCCTGATGGCCCTGTGAAAATTTGAGGGACAGGTAGAGGTAATGTATAGAGCACCACATGTTGCACTATAACAGGGTAACACATCTAAATATCCCACATTTACAGTAGCTACTATGTTAATTAATATGTTGGTCACAATCTGAGCATAACATTCAAAGTGCTGCTAACCTCCTAGCCCCCACAAAAAAAACACCTGACACCCATGTAAAACTATGTACACCCTGGCACACTGAATAATACAGGTTCCAATGCTGATCTAACAAAGCAAACCTGGACACTCCTCTTGCGTGGAAATGGTGGCACCTCATATCCACGACATACTGTGTGATGGATGCCTGGGAGCTGTCCTGTGTTCTTAGGTTTGCTAGGAATTCCTCAGTGGCTGACAGTGGTTGTTCTGCCGCAGGCCTTCCACTAGTGACAACATGATTCCTGGCCATGTCTGCTGCTCTTCTGCATGCGGCGTTGATCATATCCATGGTACGGTGTTGTACCTGCTCATATGTCCTGCTCTGGTGATAGCATTTAAATCGCAGACCAGGTCAGCCCACAATGCTGCATCTCTTCCCAGTTTACCCTCTACCTGGGCAGCAGGAGTTGATGGTGTTGACACAAGGCCTCCAGAATGATGTCATTTTCAGTGTCTCTAAAAATGGCTCCAGCATCAGGGATATATATTTCCTGAAAGACAACAAAATGGGAACACATGTCAGGATCACTTAAGTGAGAGCACAGTTACATAGAGATAGAGCAATAAAGGATACCTAGCAGTAGTCACTGCTTGATTACACATCTCATATTCGACAGTGTGCAAACATACAAAGGGTGCAGATGCAAGTAGGATAATACCAACAGTCAGCTATTCCTGTTAGTGCCATGATAGATACTGATGTATGATCACACACCCAACACAGGAGTCCATTGTAGTGTGGCCCCTAGGGGACCCCCCCTTACACTGTATTAACAATAGTGCCAAACAAATAGCAGTGTACTATTACAACTGCTATCAAGGGAAATTTCCAGAAGACTGGTGTACCTAATTAACACAAAGCATTCTACCCTTACTGTACTCTAGTTCCTCTGTAGGTGCATCTCATCTAGAGATCAATGACCTGTCATCAGTACAGTTCTAAGAAAGGCTTAATGATGTAATCTTCAGTCCCCCCTAAGTATATTCAAACATATACATCACGTTGGAAACAAAATGGGACCCAGGTGGACAGTAGTCTCTCCTTTGATAATCACATTGCCACTGTAGTCAGGAAATCCTTCTACATGACACATCTCATCACAAAAGGGTTCTCATCCAGGAGAAAAGAGGTCATTGTTCCCCGCTACTCGACACTCATTAGACCCATTATAGAGTACAATGCCCCTTTTGGAATGTACCTCACAAGACATCTGCAGCAGCTGGAAAGGCCACAGAAGTACCTCACAAAGAGAATTACTGGCCTCAAACAGATGTCCTACATTGATCATCTCAAAAAACTCCAGCTTTACTCTGTAGCATACCGCCTACTCCAAGGTGATCTCTGCCAAACATATAAAGCTATGTCAAACCCAGAGCTGCTGGACATGCTACACCTAAAGAAATCCCAATCCCTCCGAGTTACATGCTCTAGGGACCTAAACATTGTCACCACAATAAACAGGACTTGCTGGAGGGATAGATTCCTGTCCCAGAGACTTCCTGTACTCTGGAACATGCTACCCATCTATGTCAAGCAAAGTTCCTCATTAACACTCTTCAAGGAAAATCTTGATGAGTGGATGGGAAATAGGAAATACACCCCGGGGATCAATTCTGTGGCTCTGCTCAATAGGGGCACAGGAAATTAACTTTCTTGTGTTGGCGTAAGCCAGGGAACTTTGTTGGCTAGGCTTACTTACACCCTTGGGCCGATAGCCTAGTACCTACCTATGAACCTAAATGTTTACATACCTGATGGAGTACAATACTTCTCTGTTGAAAGGTATAGATATATATAAATATTGTACCAATGAGTTCACCCTGCAAAGTAACTCTCATACACAATGGTTGTCTTAGCTTGATGTTTGCCTTTTTAACATGGTTCTCACTAGCAAGTGAATGTCTCTGAACCAATCTGTGCTTCTGAAATGCTAACTGCAGCCTACACAGCTGATCTGTAGTATAATCAGCCAATCTCATGCAACCACTCAGCAAGATACAAGGCCTCAATGAAGATTACAACTCCTTTCTCATATGTTGGGGTGGAAATTATTGGGGTAAAGATACTACGTCATCGCAGACAGAATGTCTGTAGCAGCTATGTTTTATATACAGATGTGTGTGCTACAGACTGAAGCTGATGCTGCAGGCAATAGGCATAGACAGAGAAGGTGAACATTTTGCAGGACAACAAGCTTTAAGAGTTAGTGTGGAACCTGCGGCAGCCTTGTTGTATAGGCAGAGCCAAACTGAGGGAACCCATCCCACTGGAAATTACGTTATGTGTTTAAGGTACGCATGTTAGCTAAAGGTATCATTAACAGAATAAAAGACAAAATGCTTGGTGTGTCCTAGAAAAAGGTAGGGTGTACATTAACCATTATGTCACGCAGTTGGGCAATTGCCAAGTCGCATGTTATGTCATGGTAGTCCCCTGTTACATGGGTGCTGGCAACCCTTGCGTCTAGCACAACCTCCATATATGTATATTACCTGTGCAGTTGTGGTTGTCTGTAATATCACTCGCAAATCATTGTGGGCTGCAGTCTGATATTACTGGGCCAATTTGCATTACATACTACAAAATCTTCTGGGAATTCAGGCTAATGCATGACCTGACATTCTCTGCACTTTCCAGTGTTGTAATAGGAGTAGTTAAGACTGGTCCTATCTGTAGGCCTTTGACATCTATCCATCTGTACTGCTTTGGGTGGATAAATACATGATGAGACAGACATGTGCATCACAATTTATAATGTCGATGTCCACATACATGTATTTTCAATGCTAGATGCAGCTGTAGTTGAACATGGAACCATGCGCACCAAAAGGTAATGTTCTCAATGCATTTTGCAGACTGAGTTACAGAATCACTGTTACAGCAGGCATATTATTACATGTTGTACATATAATTGCAGGGTTACTTGCTAATAAATACCTCAGTTACATCTATTCTTATGGCTTTATAGTGATGTACTTCTGTACAAGAGTCCCAATTACAGTACTATTTTTCCATTAATCTGATTTACATGTTGTGACGGGATGCATAGAATCACTTAAACACACTTAATGATAGTAACTTGAGCATTACTATGTTTTGATTAAAACACCCGTGCTAATTAGCAGCTGTGTGGCTTAGCGGGTTGATGCACCGTTCTGCAGGTGTGATGCTCCTAGATTCGAAATAGGGCACAGGTGTACTTTTTGAACATGATTAATATTTTTTTTCAAAAGCATAGATCAATGTAGCGCTATTTAGCATAGCTAAGCGATGTGGCACTCCGCACTGCGTCACAGAAAAAAATCTTTAAAGAAAAGAAACATAGGGAGGTAGGACAGTGGTAAAATGGGTGCAAGCAGGGGGAAAATCCAGTGAAAGGCAGGTAGGTATGTGTAGGAAGGGTTTAGGAAAGAACCATAGCTATCCATTTCTTGAACAGCAACAATTGTGCATTTTCACAGATTTTTTTAGCTGAATTTGGACAGTCATCCCTAGAGAAAAGCGATGACAACGTAAGTGTGTTGTCAATCCAGCTGGACCAAATTAACTGTGTTCTGTGGACAAGTGCGAAATGGAGAGCTACGTATGGGACAGCTGACCATTTTTTTTTTTAAGATGAGAGTGGAATGTTGAGGAAGGGACATAGGTATGTGTGGGGAAGGTAAGTTGGGAAGGTGAGGATGCTTTTGCAGACAAGCAAGACTGCAGGCAGGGTTGGTGTGTGATACAATAGAGGTTGAACACTTTGTTTGGGGAGGGTGCTGTGGAATCCCACTCCCATGGATATCAGACATGGTAGCAGGGTGACTCATGTCCTCACCCCATGGGACTGCCAGCACTGCTCCTTCACTGCTTCAGAGGAGGCGGTGGTTGATGCCAACACTCAGGGCCAGGTTGTCCCACCAGGATAGACAGGTTGCTCTCCATCCAGTGTAGGCGTGCTCCGACAGTGCGGTGTAGCAACCTACACACCATGCCTGGCAGTTCCTCACAGGTGACAATCTCTCCATCCACTTCCAATCTCAGAGAGAGGCCACCCCCAGCCTGTTGGGCAGAACTACCCAACGGCACAGGTAGTGCTGGTGCCATGGCCGGGGGAGCCAAGGTTGGTGGACTGCCAGGAAATGGCCTACTTTGCTGCACTGTAGAAAATAAATATACACATAAGGTGAAATAAACTTAACCAAACGTTAGTATTAATATAACAGAAAATAATAATGATTATTCAAAAGAAATAGAAAGGAATATAAGGAGGAACGCAACAATAAATATAAATAAATATTGCAAAGAAAAGTATTTTAACAGCAAAGCAATATGAAATTATACATAAGGCCAACATACGAGGCAGTTACAAAAATATATATTAATATCAAATCATAATAAATTAAAGAAAAGGGGTGGGTGAGAGAGAGAAAATACCATTAATACCTTTGCAGGTAATATTACTACACAGACTACTGCTACATACTTCGACATATGTACAATTTCAATTGTGAGTACAGTGACTCAAATTATTGTACAGATGCACGTACATAGCTCTCAACCTGTTAGCATGGGACAGTATAGGCCAAGCTCTACCACATGGTGTTACAGAGCCACAACTACAGGGAACATTTTTACATAGTGTGCTCATGGGTCTATATTAGAGCATCGAAGTTTCAAAACTTCGAATGTTCTAATATCGAACCCTATTCAGCGAAAGCTGAAAATATCGAAGCAAAAGAAAACTGAATTTTTTCCTACGGAAAGAATTTGTTTGTCCGTTTCTGTTGCTTCGTTATTTCCAATGCTGTGGTGTAAAGTTACGGGTCGGATTCAAGTAAGTGTGTGACTGAGTGTGGGTTAGGTTAGTTAGGGTTAGGGTGCGGGTTAGGTATGTGTGCGATTGTGTGGACGTGAGGGTTAGGGCAGGTTACACGAGTTAGGGTTATGGCGCGGGTTAGGTACGTGTGTGATCGTGAGGGTTACGGTGGGTTAGGTGAGTTAGGGTTAGGGCGCGGGTCAGGTAAGTGTGCGATGGTGTGGATGTGAGGGTTAGGGCAGGGTAGGTGAGTTAGGGGTAGGGCGCGGGTGAGGTGAGTGTGCGATAGTGATGGACCTGAGGGTTAGGGTTTGGGTTAAGGTAAGTGGATAGTTAGTGGTGTGTGTATAGTTTAGTGTAGGGTTAGGTGTAAGATTTTAGGTGTATGAGTGTGGATTGCTGTTTGTTTGGTGTGTTTGTGTTGTGTGTATGTGTTTTGGAACAGTGAATTTTTCCCTAGGAAAAAATTCGCTGTTCTGTATGTTGGATGTTTTCAGCTTTTGCAGAATAGGGTTCAATATTAGAACATTCAAAGTTTTGAAACTTCGATGTTCTAATATAGATCCTGTGCTCATACATTAGTAGCAAGGTGTTCTGACAGCGGATTTGCCAATAAATTGCATTCCAAGTAATGTCATGTATCTGCTAATCAAGGAACAGACATATGGAACACTAGTCATTCAATTCTGAAAAATCATGACAGTTGAGAGGTATATTTATGTACACTAAGTACACTAGACAGCCGGTTGCCACGGGATTAGAATCCATAAACTGTGACTACAGGTAAAATGTGCACTTAATTTAACAGTTGACTAGTGTCAGATTAGAACACACATGCAGTGAATATAGGAATAATGCACACTTATTTGGAAAGAGTACTTATCAAAGCACAATCCTGTTTTAAACTTTAATGATAATGTTCCTTAAAATCTGGCATTTAGATAACACAGATATCTGCCCAGAACTTTAGTTACCTTACCCATATGCCTTGTTCCTTGACTAGGTGGAATATACAGCATTATTTCAGATAAAATGGCCAGAACACAGGCTTGAACTTTACTCTAGGTATTGCACTACATTTAGTTGTTGCTACATTCTTCATTCATTTACATTTAACAGTTGACTGGTGTCAGATTAGAACAAACAAGCAGTGAATACAGGGATGATGAACATTTTTCATTTGAAACATTACAATTCAAAGCAACATCACCCTTTAAAATGTATTGATTAATATTGCTTCAAGTCTAGCATGTAGACCATGGATAGCTATGATAGACTTCTAATAAATAACCCACATACGATGTCTATTAATTAAGTGCATCCTACACCATATTTCTGTCAATGAGCAGACCAGAAGAGTGACTCTTAATATGGCTAGACCCAAACATTAACTGATGTTTGGAAGCTATACTACACAGTACTGCATGTTTACTTGCTTTAACCTGATTTACCATTTCAGGTAGGCAGTGACACATTACTAAACATGTTAGATGTCCCAAGTATGTCATACCTGACTGTTAAGACTGCAAACTCTGTAAATAATTTATTATAAAATTACATTATACATTAAGTTATTACTCTGATGTTTTCCTACTTACCATACTCTTGCCTCATCTTAGCCAGGCGCCCTGCAATGGACTAGACACTGTGAGCCCTCTCGTCTGCAGCTGTTGTAAGATAAACAAACCATTACGCATACCAGTTTTGCACAGATTCAGCTTGGACATTTCTAAAGTACTGCCAAACATACTTACATATCTGTGGGATCTGCCCAGCCCTAGCTTCTTGGACCCAGGTGTCCAAGGGTCCCCTCTTCCTTCCCTCTGGCCAACTGACCTCAGGCCTCAGACTTGTACTCTGAGGCCAGGTAACTTGCCCTGCAGCAGCCGGGATTCATAATTCCTAGCCAGGAGTCCAACAAAAACTCTGGACTCCTGCACACCCCATGTCTGCACCCAAAAGCATACTCCCTCTCCAACAGCACCAGGCATATCGACAAGTGAAGGCTACAATACATACTGTGAAATTCCCGCCTATTGGCCTTTATATAGGCTGCTTTCCCACCCTTACACATCATACTGTAACTTTCAAAAAAGCACCGCACTGATTAGCATCTCGCAAACAATGTAGACCACGGACTATGTTTAAGCACTGCTTAGGAATGTGCAGCTTTTCTAAATGTAACAATTTTTTAATTTTAAATTAAACTGATGGTTCAGTCACCTGACACATTTTCACAGCAATAAATGTAAAATGTATGACTGCTCATTACTCGAACCTGGGACCTACTACACTGTAGGTCATAACTCAACCTATTTAGCTACTTGGATAGTAAGGGAAGCAGTATATCTTTGCATATACTACTAAGATGCCTGTTAGTATTGCGCAGCTTCGCTGTGTGGGTTTACAAATTGCTAAGTACAACACAACTACAACTGAATACACCCTGTTTATTTTTAGATGTCTAGTGGCATTGCTAAGCACCAAGCAACACACAAACAAGCAGAAAAAAATAAAATACAATTGATTACACCCAGTTTCTATTTTATATATATACAGATGGCTGCTGTATATGTATACATGCAACTTAGCACTGCAAAAAACAAACAAAAAAATACAATTGATTACAGCCGGTTTCTATTTTTAGAAATATACCAGATATCTGCTGTATATGTATAACCGCAGCTCAGCATCACTAAGCACCGTGACACACTGTGCAAACATCACATAAAAATAAAAAAAAAGTATTGCCATGTGCTTACCATCTGTCCAGAATTTTTCAGGACAGTCCACAAGTATGGAGCAGCCTCTACACTGTTGCTTGCATGGATTCAATATCCATGTTACTGTGATCTCCCTCGGCAGCACGCTATGAATAAATATGCATGGAGCGCTGCCAATGGGGAACCGTGGCCGTGTACACGGATATATTCTGTGTAGGCTCTACATGCAGCCTACACAGATTTTACTGAATCCTGTGGAATATGTCAGTCAAACTTCTATTCTTCAGTACCTGCAACAAAAAAGTAACTACCCTCCCCCCCTCACCATAAATCTTTGAGAGGACATATTTGCAATGTGCAACAGTTGAAAGCCAGTTTTTGACAGCCACCTCTTCACATGTTAAAGATATTCAGCTCCTGCATATGTCTGGAAGCACGCCTTTCATTTTTACTAGTGTGTGCAGTAGACTCCCCGTTCTGGACTTGGAGAGTACAGCTAACCCATGTTCTTTAGTTCTTACCAGACAAAAAAACATAAGCAAACTGCATCCAAAAAAACAAAAAAAAAATAAAATAAAAAAAAAGCAAAAGTATACATTTCTAGAACGCTCTGCCTGAAAACACAGAGATTTAGCTCAGTAACAGTGCACTGGCTTGATATGTATAAACAGCCAGTTTCAGTCCCTAGTGACTGCATGTGCTTGAGGTTCAGGGTTTGGTATAATGGTTAAGATGTTTACCTCAGAGACACAAAGGTACAGGGTTTGATTCTCACCCTTGACAGAAATTGTCTAGGGTTAAAATGGCCCACAAGAGCAGCTAGCCTAGTACTTGCCTACAAAGCTAAGAAACTAAAAAGAGTGGAATGACAAATCAGTGCAGGGGGAACATCAAAAGGGTTAATAGATATCGACTGCAAACAGCTCTCTCAAACATCAGCTGAAACAGAGATCACTCAAGTATCGGTTAAATCTTCCTTCCAGAAGCTTCTGTAATGGGTAAAAGCTAAGAAGAATCCCAAATATTATCCACTCCCAAAAATGTTGGAGGGGTGAGCAGGAATTAGAAAGACACAGTTAAGATTTTGAGAGCTGAATCCTGAAGGTCCAAAGTGAAACGCAAGCTGTGCTCCTCAAGTGGAGATTTAAGGTGTTGTGGTTTGTAAAGGACTACACAATATGATTGGGTGGCCAAGGAGCAGTTGTCTGCAGAAGATACATTCCTGAGGCACTGGAACTGCAGTGATCCATGATCCCATTGCCCAAAGGCTGATTCACCAAACACTGACAAACATGCAGCTGGCAACTCTCAATCCTTCCCTATCTGGAGCACAGAAGGCAAACAACTGCCTCCTCTTCTTGAGCTCACCACCTTACTAACACACCATCTCAGTTAGTGGCAAATATCCAAGGTATGGGGTTCTGTGCTGCTCCAAATTTTATTCCAAAATGAAACAAGAGATAAATGGACTAGTTAAGCAAGAAGTCTGAAGTCATTTCTAGTAGAAAGCAAGTTTAGCCTTAAAGGAAAGAAAGAAATCAAGGTTCTCTAGAAATAAGAGGCCGGAATTTCAAAATCTATGAGAATACTGTTATGGGAATACTATGATGGTCATCAGGAATAAGGATTTTCAAGAGCCAGGCTGCCAATCCATCTTATTGTAGAGGTAAACAGCTTACCATTTGCCCTTGAAATTTAAGTCCTAAGCAGGGAAAATGTTATTCAACAGATAACACAGACAGATGATCACCTTCTGGAACTAGTTAATTAAACAATACTGCATCAAAGGTTTGCCTTACACAATGTGACCATGTGCCAAGATAAAGAAACATGTACTTTGTTACAATACTTTGTCAGCAGATCGCCAGCGCAGTAGTGTACAGAGATAAAACCCTGACTATAGCCCATGTGACTTGGGTTTAATTAGCTGCTTAGGCAACTGTGGCACTGGTGTGGGAAAATGGGCACAGTCTTCCTGGAGGGAAAGGCACTGACAGGTGTCCATCCATGTTTGATCTCCAACTGGAGCTGGGAGAATGCAGAGTGGTGTATTCCAAAGGAATCAATAGTATTGGTTCAGTCACCATGGGGGTAGGACAATGCACCAAACCCTCCACATTGTGTGCCCTTTCTAGGACATCATGGGTGAGTGCAGAAGAAAGGGGAAGTTGGGAGCTAGAATGATAAAAACACTCCTAACAGTAGTATGATGCTGCACCACAGTCCTGGAGTCAAAAGAGAGGTTACACAAATAAACTGTCAAAGGGTGAGAAATCAGGAGATATGCTATAAAGAGACACAGTAACGTTTGTCTGAATAGACAGTGCTTCCCACTGCTGAGAAACAGATTGCCATGTTGATGACTCAGTGTCAAACTCAAAATACAAGGGAAAAACTAACCAGTCCCCATTGTCTTCTATTCTGCTGAGAGGATTAAAATATGGGAACAGCCATCTTCTCCCTTGTGGCAGGCAGATCTGCCTCTAGGATGCCTCATGTTCAGACGTTCGTTTGCACTCATAAGCTCTGAAGGTTCAGCTCCAGGAAAGGACTTGAGCTATGGCTTGGGGACCTTAGTACAAGTCCCCTGGAGAATAAAATTCTACTAGTAAAATGCCATTGTTGATGACGCAATGACAAACTCACATTATTTGCCAACAGCAGGGAAAGTCATGCATCCTCATTTATATATCAGGCACTGCTTGCTTGTTTGCCTGAACTCTCTGTCTCATCAGCATCCCAATACCGAAGGAGAATCAAAGGAACTGCAACTGGATCTAGGAGGCTGATATGAAGTAGCCTGCTGTAGCTGATCAACCTCCCTGATCGAGGATTACCACGGGATGACCCCCCCTACCAAAGTAGATATCTGGGTTGAGGTGAAATCTTCCTCCAGCTTGAGACAGCATGTATGTCATCCTAAGAAGCAGCTAACAGTCTGCCAATCAGAAAAGGATGAATCTGCAGCTACTGAAAGTAAACCATCCAAAGCAGCACCTCATAAAACTGCCTGCCAAAACAGCAGTGAAAACTGTGTCAGTCATGAAAGCAAACAGGGGCTGCATCACTCCTTGAGCCAGTGCTCCCACCCAAGAGGGCATGGCTTTCATTTCCTGAGGTTTTTCCCTGGGAACAAAGAAATGTGAAGGAAAATGTCCAGCTCCGCACTACAAGCAGTGCAGACTTCTCCCAAGGACTGTAACAATGACTAAACCCAAATCAGGGCTGCTGACTATAACTTCACAAGGGGGCCACAATCAACCAGTAATCCAGGTAGGGAAAGACTAGGAGACCCTCCTGCTGCAAGGGCTGCAGTACAACTGAAAACACTTTGTTAAATACTCTGAGAATGGGTTTAGGGAGCTATTTATACTGTTAGTGAAGCTGACCCAATGCAATACAGTAATGTGTTACTAGGTGACTACCATGTGCTATAGCAGCATCCAATCCAGGGCCATCTCCATAGCAACCGTTACCAGCAGTATGTCTGCTTCTTACACCTGCTATGGTCAGAAGAGGATGTGGGTAAACACAAAATGACCCACCAAAACCCATAGTGATTTACTCTTCCTGGTGTATGCATATATCAGTGTACATCTGTACTGTCTGCTAGACATCTACTCTCCTCAACAAAAAATAACCTGTGTGGTAAAAGCATGCCAGTAACACAATACACATGTACGAATCATGCTAATGACATGCCCTGGCACTAAACAAATTTCACACAGCTATTTTATGTTAAGAGTGTAGTACATTTAAGAATATAGGGACCATAAACATAAATCTAACATTAGTCCCCAAGCCTAACCAAGACCCCAGTTCTAAACTCTGAAGTCTCTGACTTGTGCAGATAATACACAAAGGCATTCAACCACCTTGTCTTTCATTCAGTGTAACAGCTGACTAAATGGTCTTACTAAAATGGACTTCAATATTACCTTCATCAATTAACTGTATAGATTACTGTCATATAATACTTACCCGTGTATCCTGAAAACTAATTAAACTCAATTGAATCTGTCCCGATACATGGATTGTATCCACTCTGGACAGAGGGATCCTGTGTTTATATTCTAGGAAATGAGACCCATTCACTGCCACCTTAAAATAAATAGAAAAAGAAAAAGTGAACGTTAAATTTTAAATTGTAAGAAGACAGATAAGATCATAATTCACAACAGCACAACACAATACTGATGAATGGAAACAAGTCACGGTTCTGAAGTATACATGAGTTAGAATGGTTTTACTACATATCAAATGTAATATAACATGGAAATCAGTACTCAGGATGGAGCTAGTATTCTGTTCTGTTCTGTTTAATGGTCACATAGGATTGAAAACATCTGCTAATAGTACCAAGTATTCTAGAGCTGTCCACGTGCCCTGCCATTACATCCCTATAATCCATATTTCCCATGAGCTCAACCAATAATGCTAAAACACTGAAGCACTACTAGCAGCTTTAACTCGAGAAGGAAAACTATTTTACAGTGATACAATTCCTTACTTTGTTTCTGTTACTTCCTTCCCTTATCTTGTATCGTGCTACATACTTAAAAGTTCAAGAGAGCTCAGAGGATAAAAAGTATTCATATAGAAACACATCTTTGGTTGCCTTATCAGTTAATACCATATCACTCCCTATCGTTATGTATAAGACAATACAGACACAGCTTTTGAAGCTTCTGTTTGTCCTCTTGTCATTCCTGCAATCATCCAGGTGAAGTGACAATGTATTCTTTCAAAAGTGTTATTCATCTTTCTTTTTTTTTCTTTCTTTATATGGGTGCCATACTCAACTCTCAAACTCCAGCACTGGTCTAATTAGATCAACGTAAAGGGAATTCATGACGTTCAAACCTCTGCTGACTACAAAGTGTTGTAAGTCAGCAATTTTCACCTTACAGACTGAACCTACATGCTGTATAACATAACGCTGTTGTCCACTATAATACCCAAACCCTTGTATCAAACTCCACTGTCATTCTGTCTACAGCTCCTCTACAACACTATTGTATCACAACTCATAGTCAAACTCTTATCTAAGTACATCATCAGTTCACTAATGTGCACCCCAGTGTTTGACTCCTGCATGTTTAAGTAACCATTTTCATACCTTTAACAGGATGTATTGCTAATGTCATCAGCAGACAGCATATTTACACAACTACAGTTCAGGACTGCCATACTACTGATGTAAACTGAAAGAAGTAGGGGTCCTAAGGTCGAACTCTGGGAGGCTCCTTTATTAATAGAAAAACATTCTTCCTGTTGTCTATTAAATCATGGAATTACTTTGTTTACAACAAAATATATCATGCTTAAAGTTGTAAATGAGGATTCAGAGCAAATGTTGTTTAAAAGTATGTTTACATTGCTACTGAATTTAGACGATGTCTGTGTTCTACCTACTTTGTCTTTGGCTGTGGAGTATATTACATCTTAATTTATGAAACTTTTCACTATGCCTTAGTTAATTGAATTACACTATTTTAATCTATATTAAAGTAAACAAAAATTGGCAACATTAGCTAGTTTAAGGTAAGCAAAATCATGATACATACATCGACAGAAACAGGTGAAAATGAAATATAACAGTGACACATGAAAACATTTTCTAAGCAAACTCCATATTATTTAACTATAAATTAGAATTACTTGTGTTGCCTTTTCCCTATGTTTCATTAAGTATGTTTAATTTAAGATATGGCTTCACAGTCTAATCTCTTTCAATTTATATTAATTCATGCACATAGAATAATTAATTTTCTTAAATTGAGAATATTTTGAGACGTGTAGTGCATGGTCACTGTCTTTTTTTAATTGTG
This sequence comes from Protopterus annectens, assembly GCF_019279795.1. Classification (NCBI taxonomy): domain Eukaryota; kingdom Metazoa; phylum Chordata; order Ceratodontiformes; family Protopteridae; genus Protopterus; species Protopterus annectens. Next base: position 896,779,808 of record NC_056747.1, on the reverse strand, counting down.
ATATTAGCACTGTTTTATAATTTATTTTATTTATTTATTTTACATTTGTTGACCGGGATTGTCAGATTGAGCTGAAAAACCTTTTTTCAGCGGAGGCCCAGGGAGAAAAGCTCCAACATATTATACAATTTTCATTATAAATTAGCATTAAACAGCAATGTTACAGGATTATTACAAGGCATTAAGTAGGAATACAATGTTATACAGTGTCAATAATCAGGAATATAGCAAAACTATTTCAAGATGTATAAAAAGAAATATGTCATTAAGACGAATATAGTTTTTGGGGTAAGTGGGTACAAAAACCCAGTTTTATCATAATGTAGTTGCATGAAGGCAAGACAATTACAATAGAATGTTTCTCTGAGGCGATTTGCTTAATAGATTTTAAAAGACAGTAGAAAGAGTATTCAAGGAAGATTAGAGCGAGTTAGAGAGAAGAGCGAGTTAAGGGCAGAAAGTAGACTAAGGTATGGGAAGTAGGGGATGTTTAAGGAGGGAGAGTGCAGTGGCAGGGCCAGTGACTTTTAAAATGCTCTTTGGTGGCTGTCTTAAATTGTTTAGGATAAGTAAGGGTCCTGATTTCTAGTGGGAGCCTATTCCAGGCAATAGTGGGGTGATAGCTATACATGTTGCGTCCAAATTTAGACATGGGTTTTGTAGATTTGTAGTAGGCCTTGTTTAGAGCTTCGGAGAGGTCTGGAGGGAGAATAATGGGAGATGAGAGGGGATAGTGCTGGGCAGTAGGAAGGCTGGTACAGGATAGAATGGATGATCTGGAACTGAGAGAGAAGAGGATGATGGGGTAATTCAAGCCAGTTTAGGTGTTTTAGAGAAACAGTAATGGGATTTGTAGATTTGTTGGGCAGCAAATCTAGCTACCTTGTTGTAGGTAGATTCAAGTTTGGTCAGGAATGCTGAGTTAAGATTTGTGAGAATTTGAGAATTGTACGTTAGACTGGGTAGAAGGTATGTAAGAGAGAGAGTAATCTTGGCTTCAGAGGTAAGGATTTCTTGTTACGGTAAAGGAGCCCTAGTTTTGAATAAGTCTTTTTGATACAGTTATTAACATGCAAGTCAAATGTAAGGTGATCATCGATGGTTACACCCAAGAGCTTAGTGCTGGATTCTACCTGAATGAGAGTGTTATTAAGGGACTGTATAGAGAATGAGGGTTTAATATTGTTGAACCTTTTAGGAAGGAAGAGTAACAACTTTGTTTTCTTAGGGTTAAGGATGAGCTGGTTGTTGGAGAGCCATGTTTCAACTAAGTTAAAAGATGCCTGAGTAGCTGAGAAGAGCTTAGAGGGAGAGTTGGTTGTGGTGATGACTGCAGAGTCATCTGCATATTGCACTAAAGATGACAGAGGACAGGAGGTACAGAGCTGATTAGTAAAGATATTATAAAGTAAAGGCCCTAGGATAGACTCTTGAGGTACACAGATTTTTATAGGGAGAGGAGCGGAGAGTGCAGAGTGCCATCTCACTGATTGAGATCTATCAGTGAGGTAGCTGGAGAACCATGCAACAGTATCAGAGGAGAAGTTGAGGATATGAAGTTTGTGCAGCAGAATAAAGGGTGAGACAGTGTTGAAAGCTTTTGAGAGGTCAAAGAATAGGCAAGAAATAAGTTTATGGTCATCCATGGATATACAGACAGTGTTGAGGAAGGATAATAGAGCTGTAGTGGTGCTGTGTTCGGGTCTGAAGCCATGTTGAGTGGGTGTAAGAAGATTTTCCTGTATTAGATACTGCATAACTTGTTTATGAATACATTTTTCTAGTACTTTAGAGAGAGGGGAGAGGATAGCGATAGGTCTAAAGTTGGAGATATCACAGGAGTTACCTCCTTTGTGTATAGGTAAAGTGTAGCATTGTTTCCAGATGGAAGGGACTTTAGATTCAGATATAGAGTGATTGATTAGGATAGATACAGGGAAAGCAAGAGAGTCAGCTGCTAGTAGAAGAAAAGTGGAAGGAATATTGTCAGCTGATGCTGAGCATGGTTTTAATTTAGAGAGTAGAGTGTTGATGTAGCTAGTAGGTACAGGTTTGAGGAAGAAGATATTTGAGGAGATTAGGAATAGGTTCAGAAAAGTTGAAGATGTTAGTAGTAGAGGAGTTTGGGTTAGGGTTCAGTAGCTTAGAAATTGAATCGATAAAATAGGTATTGAAGATAGTGGCAGTTTCTTCAGATGTCGTGTCTGGGCATGGATTGGGGGAGCTAAGATTATTGGGATATAATATTTGGTCAACAGAGTTCCAGATTTTTTTTAGGATTATATTTTAGGGCTGTGGGAGGTTTGTTATAGAAGTTCTTTTTATCTTTTCTTTGTTTATGTGTTTTTTTGTCAAATTTCTGAGTTCTTTATATTTCTGCAAGTCTGCAGGGAGCTTAGTTTGTGACCATTTTTCCATACTTTGTCTCTAGTTATCATAATGGTAAGAGTGGCTTTTGAAAGCCATGGAGATATGGTGGACTTACTTCGGACTTTGCGAGGGAGAGCAAGTGAGTCTAAGATGCTAAGGAAGGTGGAGTTGAAAGCTAGGACTGCTTTTTCTAGTGGGAGTTGGGTAAGGAATTTCCAGTTTACTTTAGAGAGGAGGACATTAAAGGTTTCTGGATGGAAGTTAGAGAGTTTGCAACAAGTGATAAATCTAGGATATTTTGAAAAGTGGGGAGTGAACCTAAGCACTTTTATAGGGGAGTGATCACTCAGGATGTTTGGTAGGGTTTCAGGGTTAGGATATTTGGAAGGATTAGATACAAGTACCTAGTCAATAAGAGTACTAGATATGTGAGAGTTGTTTGTATGAGTAGGTTGGGAGATTAGCTGTGCAAAGCCATATAAATTAATATGAGTATTAGAGTTTGGATTACTGAGAGTTAACCAGTGTTAATGTTGACACCCCCAAAAAGGATAGTTTCATTGGGGATGTGTTGAGAAAAGTATGAAAGAGTATTTCTGAGCAAAGGAATGTTGTCTCCTGGAGGAATATAGACGGCTGCTACTGTGATAGTAGTGTGGTCACTGATTTTAAAGTTAGCTGTAAGTAGCTCAGCAGGAGAAAAGGATGGGATAGGTTTCATAATACTTGTAAAGGTGAGGTGGTTGGAGTACAGGATGGCTACGCCACCCCCTTTTTTTGTTTTGGTGATCTATGCAGAGTACATTATAACCAGGGAGGAGAATGTCTTTATCAGAGGTTTGGGGTTTTAGCCAAGTCTCTGTTAGGGTGATGCCATCAGGGGTGTGGAAGGCTATCCAGGCATAAATTTCACTAACTTTGTTTAGAATACTACAGGCGTTCACAGAGTAAAAGGAAACATGTTTGCTTGGAGAGGATGAGTTTATTAAGTACGGAGAGGTAGAGTTATGCATGGTGGGGTGATGGATGGGCCCAGGATTTGGCTATATGTCACCTAATAGAAGCAGGACTACATGAAGGTGGTAAAGTTTGAATTTAAGTGGGTTGTAAGTCAAGTACTTAGTCTTGGTTTTAGATGCTAGAGAGTGAGGGGAAGGAAGTTTGATTTTAGGCAGAGGGATGTTCATAGAAAGGATAGGGGAGGAGATTATAATTGAGTACTGGAATGATGAGAAGCAGTTAGTTTGGGGATTAGTGGGATCTCTATGGACAGGTTGTAATGGAGTAGTACAAGATGTAAGAATGAGAAGTAATGGAGGCAAGAGGAAAATAGAGATGGTTGCAATAGCCACGGCCTAAGGTGGGGAAGTAGGATTGGGATGGAGTGAGGAGTGGGTAAGGGAATAGGAAAAGTAAGTTGTTGGACCTGTTAGAGAGTTGAAGTAAAATTTAAGTGAAACAACCTGTAGGGGGAGTAGGAGATATGTGGGAAGGAGGAGGATGTGCAGCAGGGTAAACTATGAAGTGATAAGTAAGGGAGAGTAAGGTGTTACGAATCTTTTAGCAGACAGGAAGGGGTGGAAGGGATTAGGTGGTAAGGTATAAAGGAAATGATATGGGGGGTGGGTGCAGAGTGAAGTGAACCCAAGCGTAGCAAGAGCAAACAGAGCAGGATGGGCCAGGAAATGGCAGTCACCACACGAAACAATCAGCAGGCCAGCAGGGAAACAGTAAGCAGCACACAGTGAGAATCAGCAGGTAAGTAGAAGAGGTGGGAGGGGTGTAGATAGAGAAGGAAGACATGTTATAGCAAGGTATACACATCTATTTGCAGTAAGATAAAAACAGTTAAAAGGAAACCACAAATAGAAAAACAAAAAGAGTATAGCTAATTAAGAGAGAGTTGACACTAAGGCAGTGACTAACTTATAGATGGCAAAGAGAGACAGAGGCAAGGTTTCTAAACAGGTGAGTATGGGAGGGCTCTCAGTGGTATGCAGGTATCCTGTACAGTAGACAAACAAGACTAATTTGTGGTATGAGCTTAGAACATACTTTTAGTGTAAACTGGCTTTACAATAGAGCACAGGCATAATTCCAGTAGTTGGGAGCAGTATCAGTAAAGGTAGATGCAGTCTTGAGGGAAGACACTTTGCTTTTAAAACTTTTAGTATTGTTGTTTCAGTGCATACAATACCTTGTACACTCAAACCTGAGGCTCACCTTCTAATGCATTTTAACATGATCTATACAAATTAATGTAAAACTACAATTTCCAATGTATGCATGCACTAAAGTGTGCATCTCCCATGTCCACCTATACTGGTATAGTACACATTACAATAACTTCAGCAAGCTATCAGCCTCTCTTCCTCATATTTCACAGGATGTGTGTAAGACTTAATGAATAACACATGTAGGAACTTGTTAACAATAATGCAGACATTCAAAATCATTTTCCTGTATCTAAATATTATCTATTAGATCCAAGTACCTCACTTCTGGAAAACCAGAACACTGGTTAACTGATCTTGTCAAAATCACACAGGAGACAAATAAAATTCCATAACAAAGAGGTTAACGATCGAGTATATACAGGTACATGTTATAACCAACTTGCTGTGTGTTCGAGATGTAGATATCCAGAGTGGTACTGGCCACTGTAAATGCTGAAATGTGAGAAAGGTGCTAAATAAAGTTGTATTTTTCATTAATTCAGAGCAAAATCATTGTGCTCCCTCTACATTAAAAGAGCTATTTAAAATTCTGTAATTACACCTGGAGTGCAAGAGCAGAGAAATCTCTCTCTCTCTCCTGTGTCCACAACACATAGTACAAGCAAACTAAAATGTTTCTATATAATCAACTGCAAAACTTAACATTAGGCCTTCAAGAAGCCTGATTGCTTTAATCCAATGATGATATCTTCTACATCCTGTGAGTGTATATATTATGTTTTAAAAGAAGTTAATGACTGACATTTCATGATTAACAGACAATAATTCCATAATCTTGGAAGGTACTGTATAATACAGCTCACATTTTTTTTGCATTAGTGATATTTATTTATTCTATTATACATCACTCCTATCCTAAAAAACTTAAATGATACTCAAAGAAAGAAACTTGCCTCCTGCTACAATAAAATAGCTAAATTCACCACCAATCTCCCTCATAGGACCCAACATTGTCATAGTTTAAAGCAATTAAACTGGCTTGAACTATACAACTAACTACAGCACACAAACTCATTCATCATCCAGACAAATGCCCTGCATTGCATACCTTATTACTGATCTACTGTCCAGCAAGGGAACTCCAGTCTAGTAAAAAATTCTTATTACTTCCAAATAAGTCAAATAATGTTGCAGGAGACTTGCTCTACACCCAATATGCTGCTAAACTCTGGAAAAGTATCCCCACACAAATAAAACTCTCCGACAACGCAATGGTTTTAAACCACTGCTTAAACAACATCTTGACCAATCCTTGTCCTGCACATGTTCATCATAAGGTTGAGACTGCTCACCATATGATACTCCCCAAATACTCTCCTTAAACAGAATACTCTCAACCTCTCATTGAAATGACAAAATTATTTTTATACATAACTGCTGTCTGTACAATCCACTAAGTTGTACGTGGGCTTTCTCTTTAGTAACTTCCACCTCTGTAAAATCTTAGAATGTATAAATGTAAATAGAAAAGTAACTACTCTGGTTAACTGGAACTTGGCAGAATGTAATGTAAGCAAATGAAGCTTTTCTCTTCAGCCTTTGCTGAAAATGGGTACTACACAGTCGGACTTTCTCGGTAAACAAAGACAAAAAAGAAAATAAATAAATATTTTTTGTATTAGGTCTCCCAGTCTAGTGTTAGCTCCCCTAGCAGTATGTTCCAGACAGTCTGTGAAACAGAAATGGATGCAACATTGTCTTACAGATGAGGTACAGATCACCTCTAAACAGCATATAAGGAACAGAATATAATTACACTTACTGAAGTCTTTCTGAATATTTCATGTTTTTCAGCCGTATGATTTGTGTAGTAATGAATCATTGCACCTTTCAATCTTTTTTCAAGTGGCTTGAATGAGGCCTATAAGATGCATTTGTATTTATTAACGGGTCATAGCAGTAAGATATTAAATGGTTCAAGGCATCACAGGGATGAGTAAGCATGCCCATTAGAATTAGATGGAATGTGAATATGCTTTCTCAAACTTTAGATTCGCACTGGTTACAGCTTAAATATTTTCCCTGATCTTTAATGATGCTGTCTTTTTTTTTTTTATTATTTACTTTCATGTTTTAATATATGTCCTTTTTTGCCAAGTTTCATGAGGTCCTTACTACTGCACTGTGTGTACTTTTTTTTGCAGAACACTGGAGAAATTCACTATCTTTTAATGAAGTAAATAAGTTACCCAGTTTGCAGTTATCAGCCCATTTCCATTTTTTATACCAAACAAGAATAAATTATAAAATACTCCCAGTTATGGAAGAATAATAAAGATCCATGAAATACATCAGTAAGTATGTTTGTTTCTTAAGATAACAACAGCAAGACTTCATCAGAATGTGTTAGCTAAAAGAATGAACACATTTAAACCTTTGTCTAATCACCTTACACACTATATCCCTTACTTAAAGAAATACACAATAATTGGACTTTTTTCAGAGCTTGAATTTATATTGATGTTTGTGTGTTGCTTTAAAGTTCATTTTTGTTGTGTGATCTTATCTTTGTTCATTTACAGCACAAGGGTTGCCTGTTTCTGACCAAAGCCTTTTACAAGCTAAGTTATACATTAGCAGCAGCTAAGCTATTAAATGAATATTTTTTTCTCCACCTCTGTTACATGTTTTTGGATCTAGTATATTATTTTACAATAATATAAAGATGTTATATTTGCTGATACAGGTTCATAGGTTGGTACTGGGCTATCTGCCCGAAGGCATATGTTAGCCCAGCCACATTGTGCTGTATTCACGGTCCCTTTAGTAGTTCCCTAGACCCTTGTACTAGCAGCTAGTACCCTTGGCCCTTATCTAGTAGTGCTGTTGGTGTGATCCCCGGTGTGAACTTTCTGTTACCCATCCACTCATCAAGGTTCCTCTTGAAGAGTGATAGTGAGGGGCTCTGTCTTATGTAGATCGGGACCCTGTTCCATAGTAAGGGAAGTCTCTGCAAAGTGAATCTATCCCTCCAGCATGTTCTATTCATTGTTGTGTTGAGGTTTATATCCCTAGAGCGTGTAGCTCGAGTAGATTTGGTTTTGCTAAGATGGAGCATGTTCAACAATTCTGAGTTGGACATGGCTCTGTACGTTAGACAGAGATTGCCTCTGAGAAAGCGGTATGCAACAGAGAACAGTCTTAGCTTTTTCAATCGTGCTACATAGGGCAACTGTTTGAGGCCAGTAATCCTCTTGGTTAGGTATCTTTGTGGTCTCTCCAGCTGCTGGAGATGTCTAGCCAGGTACATTCCAATTGGTGCATTGTACTTAATAATGGGTCTGATGAGGGAAGAGTAGAGGGGCACCATTACATCCTTAGATCTTGATGCAAACCCTTTCGTAATCGGATGGGTCACATAGAAGGATTTTCTAACCACTTTGGCAACATGGTTATCAAAGGAAAGCTGACTATCTACTTGGGTCCCTAGATCCCTTATTTCTTCTTCAGATTTCAGGGGATTACCTCCTATGTTGTAGTTTGCGGGTACTCTGTTTTTTCCAAAGGGGATTACTATGCATTTTTTTGCATTTAGCTTGAGACCATGGCTTTGACACCATGCATCAATCTCATTTAGGCCCTTCTGGAGGATCTCCATGTTGGCCGGAGACTCTATTACAGCACTCAGTTTGCAGTCGTCCGCAAACTTAGTCAGCCACAGCCCTTCCATGCTTGCCTATACTTCTGAGAAGTATATGCCAAACAGGAGGGGCCCCAGGACAGAGCCCTGAGGCAAACCACTCGTTACTGGTCTGGATTCGGACATAGATCCCGCTACTCTTACTTTATGGGATCTGTCTGAGAGCCAGTCTCAAGAAATGCAGAGTGAGCATCTTGGGACATGGTGGGTGATCTATAACTGGCTACGACTTGAAATGTGTTTTTTTCTGCTGATAGTTGCGCATGGATGATCTCTGCGGCATCATGCTGCGCTACTAACCTGGAGATATGGGTATCCTTGATGAATATGGATACACCTCCGCCCTTTGTACTACGATCCGGTAACTGAGGCCGAAGGTATGATATGAATTGTAACTTGGCAGTGCTGAGGTGCTCTCTTGAGCCAGGTTTCTGTCACTGCACAAACATCGATTTTCTCCATGCTGAGGACAGCCTCGAGTGTGTGCATTTTAAGGTTGAGACTTCTGGCATTGAGTACCATTATCCTTAATTTTTGGTTACCTGTGCTGGTTATGGTGGTTGGTTTGTCCTTTGAGCCTTGCCTAAAAAAGGCACTATGGGGACGGCAAGAGCCTTGACCAGTATTCGAAAACCTAGGGGTGACAGGTGCAACCCATCTCTGGCAAAACAGCGAGGCTTGTCTATCATGTCATCCCAGGCAGACAGACACTGGATCCCCTTAGAATGACACCAAAAGCTTAGCCAATTGTTGAAATTGATCATTTTGTCTTTGTATTGTGGTATCATTCTAGGTGAAGGTAGTATGCTACTCAAGATCAGGGTCATACCAGCTTGGGCTACATGATCAGAGAGCTCCTCAATGTCTCTTTTCATGTAGTCCAGGGAGGTACGTCTTAGATCATTCACACCAACATGTACAATGGCAGCGTCATACTTGTACTTGTTCTGGAGTGACCCAAGTGCCTGTGTTATGTGGCGGATCCGAGCACCCGACAGGCAGCTGACAGTAACCTTCTCCTTGTTCAGCCTGGTGAGTGGAACATCCATGTGCCTTACTATAGAGTCTCCTATTACTAGTGTGTTAGGTATGGTGATTTGCCTTAAGGGGTGTTGTGAGGCACACTGCTGAGGTGAATTATGTGTTTTCTGGCTTGTGTTTGGGGGTGCAGGTTGCTTGCTTGTCTGCTTTGGAGGGCACTGTTTCTTTTTCAGATTAGTACCTAGTGCCTCCAAATATGTTTTTGTGTATTTATGCGTATATTTTGCCGGTGCTTGTTTTGTAGATTCATGTGTGACAGGTGGTGTGATGCAAGTGTGTCCCTTATCCTCTTGACTGTCTGTTACAGTCATGGGTTGAGAGTGCTTAGCCTTCAGTCTGGCTGTGTATTTGCATCTTTCACAAGTGTTTGTGTCTAGAGGTAAGAGGAGAGGGTTGTCTGTATACATGCGGCAGTTGTGACACTGACTCAGGATGCCCAGTTCCACCAAATGAACTGGAGAGTACACCTGAAGCTGACCTCTGGACATGCTTTGAAGAGTAAATTGAACTTAAGTCCTGCGGATGATCGAGGGTCTTATGCTATATTATAATAGTGCTGTCTAGGAAATTTGGAGAATAATAGTGCTGTCTAGGAGATTAGGACAAGTGCTGATTTCTGTTTTGCAAGTGCTGCAATAAGAGCAGCTGATCTGAATCACTTGAGATGAGGCTTGCCTACTTCTAAGGGAAAATTTACAGTGCAGACTTTGTGGGGCCGGGAATAGTATACCCCAGCTAACCGGCGCTGCCCGACACTGCTCTGTGCGCAAGACCACGCAAAAAGAGAGTTGCAGGGTTTTTCCTCTAGATAAGTGAGGAAAGTGAGTACAACATCTGTTTTTCTCTAAGCAAGTGAGAAAAGTAAGTACAAAAACTGTTTTCCTGTAGGTAATGAGGAAGATTGAGTGCTATAGTAATTAGTAGATTATTTAGTGCTTACAAGTTCTGAACAAGTGTTGAGCATGAACAAGCAAATTTAAGTGCTAAAACTAAGAATCTGTATCTGCACTAAATGAGTTACAGGACAGAAACAAGTGCAAATACAGGCTTTCAAATCAGAAAGTTGAGAGAGATGGAAGAGATTGCCCAAACGGCCAATAACTACAAATTCTGGGCCAGAACCACTACTTATGTGGTAGACAGGTTACCTAGTGCTTACCACTCACACTGATAAGCTAGAAGGCTTCCCTGTAACACAGAAAGCATATAACATCTTTATTAAATAATTAGCTATTACTTTACCACCACGGGATTTTCCTATACTGAGACACTCCTTTTAGCTCTTTGCCCTTTTATTTCTAGGTAATTTTGTGACCCCCATGCCTGTCAACCATCAAGCCTCCCTCAATCAAACTCAAGTCCATTCATTTCCATTATACTGTATATCCCCAGCATGGAAGCAAGAATCATCTGGAAATGGCAACATCTAGACAGACATGATGATGGTTTGTATCATTGTCTTCCAAAACCAATCTGGTTTATTGCAATTCATTGCAGATCAACCTATTCAATGGGCCGTCTGGACTAAAAGTCCAAGAACCCACATGACAAGGCCTCATGTCATCAGCAGGAGAGGGGTGCCTGATACCTACAGAGATCCACACCCCACATCTGTCCCTGCTGGTACCACTTCTCCTGACCCAATGGTTTTAGCCCCCTAAGGCCATCAAGTGCTCTCCCACCACTGCTATCTTGTAAGGCCTGTTCCACCAGAAGGAAGCTACCCTGCTGCTTACCAAACCAAAGTACTGATTTTAAAAGACCCACTATTTAAACTTCCTAAGGTTAATAACTCTATAAATTTACTCTGCTGTAAAACTACATATGCTGAACTGGGTCTACAGCACTAAATGGGTGTCCCTTATTAATAGTTCAGGCCCCTTAACCTTTGTTGCTTTGGGCTAAATTCAGCTGTAGTAAGCTACAGAATTTTAGTGGCCAATGAGTGAAAATTCCTTGTATCCATTAATTTTTGGGTTAAGAATGCTAAAATTACATCAACTAGTCTATAAAATAAGTGCTCCTTCCAAGAAGTTGTAAAAAGAGCACAGAAAAGTTTTTAGATTACTTAAAATCCTTACTACTCACCTTTTGGCTCTAAGATCCTTGTGGTCTGGTTTAAACCCACCCAGCTTATATTCCCTCCCCCTATTAGCTACGCATACAAAGTTATTTAGTCTTCTACTGGAGCCGGCATTCTCAAATGCCCAGTGCTCCCAGACTCAGTCAGCAGCCTTTACATATAGTATGTATCCTGTTTTTAGTGTATTTGAAATTACTCTGTTATTGCAGTAATAACTGATATACTGGGTTTACTCTTGAATGTGCTGAAAAGTGAATTGTTTTAATATGGAAACTTTTGTTTTGAGCTGAGAAATATCGCAGCTACAAGCGTACTCTATTAGCATGCTCGTGCTGTGTGTATTCATGTCATTGTTTTGCTCAGAATCTGTTGTCATAATGTGTTAACAGCTATAATTAGTTGAACAAGCAGATTTGCTGTATTATATAACCCTCCCCAAACCGAGTTGCACTATTTATAAGGACATACTGTTGAATAAGATGCATTTGTCTTAAATAGATTAGCGACCAGATCTGCTGTACAATTTAAAATACCATAAACAGAGTCACATCATTTGTATTCACATTCTAGTGGTAACTCGCGAAATAATTCGCATCATTTAATCTGTTCGAATTAGCTGTATTTGACTAAAAATAGTTGCGCGACCAAACTTGTTGTATACTGCTACTTGAAATGGTGAACAGAGTTGTATACTACTGTGAAGCCTGTATTTGTATGACGGTGTTGTTTGGTTCGCATAAAATCTATAACTGTCATTCTGAACTTTACTTAAAGAGAGTGCTGTTCCTGATTCACGGACATAGTATCCCATTACTAAATCACTCTGACTCTGAGTCGCTTTATGTAAGCAGTATTTTTAAGTCGTTATTGGCTAGAACACTCTACAAAATATTGCCATGGCTCAATATTTATCTTGACCACCATATAGTGTTGAAATCTGACCATGAACTAAGGTTTTATCACCTCTAATCCATCTGACACTAAGTCGCCTTACTAGCAATAGCTTCCTAGTACGTGTTTTTGAAAGAGAAAGCCTTGGAATTTGAATATATGTCTTGCTTCATTGAAAGTGTGTGTGTGTGTGTGTGTGTGTGTGTGTGTGTGTGTGTGTGTGTGTGTGTGTATATATATATATATATATATATATATATATTATCTAACACCTAAAACAGACTAGAACCTAAAGTGTTTACCTACCATACTTAAGTATTGAAATACTGTTTTATATTGTAAAACCTGTTTCTTCAAGTATGCTATTGTAGGTGTACATAGATTCACTAGTTATATTCACTGACCTACTATATGTTTGTTAGACACCTGAGTGTGTGCCCTGTTCAATCACAGCCTCACCTCAGGCTTTGCCCCTACTGAATGGCATACTGCTACAGTCATCCCTCTCCACAAAGGAAGAGAGACTACAGACCCTGGGAACTATTGCCCCATTAGCCTGATAAGTCTGATATGCAAAGCTATGGAACGCATCATCATGGACGTAATAAACAAGGACATGGGAATCTCCAAACTCTGGATCCCACACAGTTTGGTTTTGTGAAGGGTAAATCATGCCTGCTCAACTTGGTCAACTTCTTTGAGTCAGTCACCAGAGCTGTGGATGAAGGTAAGGTGGTTCATACAGCCTACCTTGATCTGGCCAAGCCTTTGATGCCATTCCCCATTCAGGAAACACAGAAAAACTCACTAAGCTAGGCATCAACCCCTATATTACTAGGTGGGTTGCAAACTGGCTCACAGATTGAACCCATAGTGTAAAAGTAGCTGACTCCAAGTCAGACTGCTGACTAGTCATGAGTGGAGTCCCACAAAGATCAATCCTGGGTCTTCCTGTTTGGTATCTACTTCTCAGAAGTCCAGGCCAACATGAAGGGACTCTGACTGCCAAAGTTTGCAGATGATTGCAAGTTGGGAGCCATTATTAACTCCCCAAGTGATGTTGACATCTTACAGAAAGGCCTCATTGAGACCAACAACTGGTGTCAGAACCATGGCCTTAAGCTCAATGCCAAAAATGTATTGTCATCCCCTTTGGGAAAAACCCAGTTGCCATGAATTGCCACATCGATGGTAGTTCACTGAACACAGAAGGTTTTATAGAGATCTGGGAACACAGGTTGACAGCAACCTCTTTTTTATGACCACATTGCCACTGTGGTCAGAATGTCCTTCTATGTGGCACATCTCATTACTAAGGGTTTTGCATTTAAGAAGAAAGAGGTCATTGTCTTCCTCTACTCTTCCCTCATTAGGCCAATCATTGAGTACAATGCCCCACTTGGCATGTACCTCACTAGACACCTGCAACAACTGGAGAGGCCACAAAAGTACCTCACAAAGAGGATCCTAGGCCTTAAACACTTGTCCTATATGGACAGACACAAACTCCAACTATTCTCTGCCTCAAACTGCCAGGCAATCGCTGCTTGACTTATAAAGCCATGTCTGACCAAGCTCAGTTAGAAATGCTACATCAAAAGAAATCCCAATCTCTCTGCACAACACACTCTAGAGACCTCAACCTCATTACCACAATCAACAGAACGTGCTGGAAGGACATGTTCATAACCTAGAGACTGTCCATGCTATGGAATAGACTTCCCATACATGTCAAACAGAGCACCTCACTGGCCCTATTCAAGAGAAATCTTGATGAGTGGATGGGAAATAGAAAATTCACCCCGGGGATCACTCCAGTGGCTCTACTCGACAGAGGCACTAGGAACTAAGGTCGGGTGGCAGGATGCCAGGGTAATCCTATGGGATAGGCTTGTAAAGGCTCCAGGGCCATTAGCCTAGTACACACCTATGAACCTATACTTATATTCTTCTAATTATCTACCCTCCCAGGTGCTCTCCCAACCACTGCTATCCTGTAAGGCCTGTTCCACCAGAAGGAAGCTACCCTGCTGCTTACAAAACCAAATTACTCTACCTCTCCCATAACACTCCTACCCCTTCCTGCCACTCCTTTCTCTATTATCATCCTATATACTGGTCACAATCTATTCAGTTGTATAGTCACTAAAGCTTATAATGTCTTCACCCAAAATAATAGCATTACTCTCATCGTTCTCCTTCATGCGTTTTCCTTGTCTCCTTACATTTTATGACAATAAGTACTGCACAACAGGATTCCAGTATCTAAAATACCAAACATCCACCCCAATATTTTCCAATTTAAAGGACCACCTAATAAATAGCCCAGCAATAGACATCACTCACTATACAAACTATCAACCTACTTATGTTAGATATACCAGCTCTAAAACCAGACACTATTATAAACTAATAAATTCTTGAAACTTACACTACAGTTACCCTATAACCTAATAATAGCTGGTGACATTCATCCTAACCCTAGCCCATCCACCCTAAACACAACTAGCCCTCACACAGCTCACTTCACCAAAACAACAACTATTAACTGACCCCTCAACTCACTACTGGTCTGTCAGCTTAACATCAGAAGCCTAAATAACAAAGTGCATGAACTACATGCCCTCCTAGCCACCCACTCCCCTGACATACTCTAAAAGAAACTTGGCTAAAACCATCAACTTCTCAAACCGAAATATTACCACCAGAGTATAATATTCTTAGGCTAGATAGAACTACTAGGAAAGGAGGTGGGGTAGCTGTACTTTATAAATCTTCTCTTAATGTTTCTATTGACCCCATACAACCTCCCCAAGCAAACAATGCAGAAATGCTATCCACCAAAATTCAAATACAATAATAAATCTATAAGGCTTGTTTGCCTGTACATCCCTCCAGGAAATAATATATCCACCCTAGAATGTATCCTCACCTCATTATCTAGTACCTGCCCCCAGGAAACCATTGTACTTGGAGACTTGCAACATTGACTAGAATACCTCTTCCTCTGAATCTTCCTCTACCCACATTAAGCTATATGAGTTTACACAAACCATTTCTACTTCCACCAGGATAGGTAAACCTACTCATAGGGAAAGTATACCAGACTGGATACTAATTAACTTCCATCCCCAACTGTATACTTCACGTAACTTTCCTGATGACCTGAGTGATCACTTCCTTACCTATATAATTAAGTTTAAAACCATAAATCCCCATCATCCCATTCTCAGAACAATAAGAACTAAGTTAAAGCATGTAACTGGTCGGTCCTAAAACAATTACCCCTAGACAAAGCTGCAGCCAACTTTACTTGATAAAAAAACTACTACTGCCATTTACAACAGATAAATCATAACAATCCCCCAAAATTCTGGGCAAGTACAAATAAATACACCCAAGCCAATCCTCCACCCCATCCCCTGTAGCCACCACTGATAAATCACCCGAAGATGTTGCAAACATTTTCAACTGCTTTTTTATCGAGACTATCTAATCCTTAGCTAGTCAACTACTTCCTAGCTCCCCCAGTGTAAACCACCCTACTCCTAATACCCAAACTTTCTTTTAGATTCCAACCAATTGCCACTTCATTTATACAAGCTCTACTCAAAGTTAAAACATACTACTTTGTCAGACAATAGTCTCCCCGCTGAGTATCTGCAAAAAGCTGCTAATGCTATAGCATACCCTATTTCCATTCTTGTCAACCGCACCATAGCAGAAGCCACTATCCCCGCCATCTGGAAGATATCCTATGTGATACCACTCCATAAAGCTGGAAGTTCCACTGAACTATCTAATTTTCGACGAATAGCCATACTGTCACCTCTTGCCATAATTATGGAAAAATGTATCCACAGGCAGTTAATGCAACATCTTATCCAAAATAACTTAATGGCCAACTCCCAGCATGGTTTCAGGCCTCATCATAGCACAACCTCATCCCTCCTTGCCTTCTCTAATACCATAAACCATAACCGTAATAATAACAAATTATCCTCAGCTGTCTTCTTGGACCTTTCCAAGGCGTTTGATATGGTCAATCACGAGCTACTAATCCAGACCCTAAAAACTACCAACTTAGACAAGACTGCTCTACAATGGTTAAAATCTTATTTGAATGGCAGACAGCAGGCCATCCTATGGCAGAATAAACTATCTACCTTTCTACCTAATACCCTAGGAGTTCCCCAGGGATCCATACTGGAACCTCTTTTGTTTTCTATATTTATTAATGATCTCTATACTGCCATCCCAAATGCAACTTGTATTAAATATGCAGATGACTCCAATCCGATTTGTTCAGCTTCCTCTCAGTCAGATCTGTGTACAGAATCACAGTCAACTTTTAACATAGTTGAAAAATGGCTGTCTGATCATCGTCTGATCTTAAATCCTAAAACAAAATTGCTACTTTTCTCCCCCACCAACAGGTGTAACCCACTCTCGTTTTCTATATACTCTAATAACGGCACTACAATCTCTCCAGACCCCCATTCAAAACTATTAGGAGTCATTATAGACAATAACCTTAAATGTGATATACACATTAACAAAACTATCAAAATCACTAACAAAATGCAAGAATACTGCATCATTGTGGGATATCTAACGTGCTCCCACATACATAACCGCAAGAGCTACTGTCACTGGCATGGGATGCTAAGCCACCATCCTCACAGTCTGTGGTTAACAATGTAAGCCTCTAACTGCACAGGAGCAGAGTCAACCTGAACCCACATCTCTCTCTGTCCAGGAGGAACAATCTGGAAAAAAAGTTACTCATTCCCATCCTCCCTTGCATGGCTCTAGTACCCGGGCTGCTATTCAAACTCAGATCATCTGCGTTGTAGTCAGGCCTTAATCCCTTGACCCCTGTACCACACAACCAGGCTCCTGACCATTCTAAACCCTTTCTATTATTGCCAACTCATTAGTGTGCCTGAACTGTAGGAGACTTGAGGTCAACAAGTGTCATCTACTGGAGAGCAGGAGATGGCCATTTTCTGCATGCCCTGATCTGAGGGGAGAGAACCACATTACAGATAAGATTATCAGTCACACACAAGGGTAAAGCACCAACTGGACAAGAGTCTTCCCTACATGTTTTGGTACCTCAGGAATCAAATTAACATCTCACATTCATATCAGCAAAAGAAACCTACCCCACCACAGCCTCCCTCTTCCCCCTTTACATTCCACTATACCACTTCAAAAAGATTAGACCCAAAGAGACAGAAGCACAGTTGGATCAAATACAAACAGATACTCCCCCCAAGCTGAGATAACCTAGCTCAATGGTTCATTCAACTTTGTAAGAACTTCATCTCCTACTTTCTCAATCACATATACAACCACTCCTTAACTAACAAGATTATTCCTCGGATATGGAAACAGCAATTGTTACTCCTGTCCCAAAACTACCAAAGCCAACTACAGCTTCCCAATTCTGTCCTATCTCAACACTTCTCCCTTTAGTTAACATACTAGAAAAAAAATACATAAACCAAATTACTGTTTATTTACATCAATACCATCTTCTATCCAGGAAGCAACAAGGATTCTGGTCTGGATGCAGCACCATAACAGCTTTCTACTCCCTCAGATATAACACACTAGCCACTATGAACAAAGGTAACCTGGCAGGAGTTGTCTTCACTAACCTCACAATGCCTTTGATCTAGTTGACCATAACTTAGTAGTTGACAAATTAACTGAAATAGGCACTAGTAATGATGCAAAACCTTGGTTTGTAGATTTTCTCACCAACAGATCATTCAAGGTGAAAGTAGGCACCACCACCTCTCAAACAAATCCTCTTATGAAATTAGACCCCTAGGGTTCCAATTCAGCCCCTCTGCTCTTTTCCATATTTATCAACAGACTTCCATCTGATCATCATCAGATACCTCTAATTCTTTACACAGATGACATGGTCATCTACAGCTCAAACAAATCCCACTCTGTTATACAAACTCAGATCCACAACAACATCCAAATCCTCAAGCAGTGGCTAATAAGCAAGAAACTTGTATTCAGTCCCTCAAAAACAAAAGCAATGCTATTTACAACCAACCAAAGCATCCAGCTTCCCTAGTATTAAAGATGCTAACAATACCACCGCAGAAACAGTCACATTCTTCACGGGCAATGTGTATTTAACTTTACATTTGGCTGGACCAATCTCTTAGCTTTTAATTATACATTGAAAACACACATAAAAAGATCATTACATTAATGTTCTGGATGAACAAGATAACACTTCTTCAGTCCAAGCCAGCCAAAGCTGCCATAGGCAAAGGCATACTCTTACCTCTACTCAAACATGGACTACCCATTATAGCTGCAGCCTCAAAAATGCCACCACCTTACAAACTATCTCCAATAAAATCTCCCGGATCATTACTAATTTCCACAATAATGAACACCACTGCCAACTCCTCACTAAAGTTAAATGGCTCCCTGTACATTTGAGAACCAACCTCATAGGATTACTAAGTCACAAAACCCTTTCTCCTAAGACATCATCCCCATTCACTTTCCACCAACCTCCCCACATATAATCTTGAGTATCTCTCAATCTCAACCCACCTTACAAACCCCAAAAAGTAAACTCTACTGCAATAATCATGCATTCTCTATCCTAGCATCTAAACTTAAGAACTCCATTCCTCTCCGTCCAAGAGCACTCTGACTTCAAACAGTAGCTAAGGGAACACCTCTTCACTCAAGCAAACTGCAGCTGCACTCACTCAGGTCACACTACATGAACTCCGCAGCTCTCTCACACACCCCTTTATTCCTATTTCATCCTTCCTTATCTCATCTTGTGATCCCCTGTACTTACTGAATCTCATTCATCCTACTATCTTCTTTTGTTTGCATCGCTCACACTTCTTGTTTCAACTCCTCTTCCCTCTGCCTGCCTCTCACACATTTTCTCTGTCTTCACTCCATGGTATCTTTTCTTGCAACTATTTTCACTTGCCTCTTCTTATTTCTTCATACCTCTCTATAAAATGATATGCTGCTATCCCCATAGCATAAACCATCTCAGTAATTATGGCTACATCTTATCCATAAAGCTCTGCTAAGCATAATTCCATTTTTCCATCCATGTTTTGACATTGTTAACTGCTTCTTAAATTAAATGCTGTAGCATATTCTTGCATCTGTAAATATGTATAAAATATATATTTGTTTTTAAATCCCTTTCTTCCCTTGCCCAGATGCTCCCCTCGGACCTCTGCATACTGTGCTTGCCACTTGAACAGACCTCGTTCCTCATGGGCTGCCTTTCTCAACTGTACTTCGGCAGTTCCTGCAATAATTACTTGAAAACCCACTGCCAGTTGAAAAAATGTGTCCTCTCATTACTCTAAGTGTAGGTGAAATCCTGTAGCTTTAGCTGTTCTGTTAGTAGAGGTTTTTGTATGTAGTAGGGGCTTGCACAGTTGTGGATAGACCCCGAAGACGTCCCCATCTCCCATAGCATTTGCATTATTTTTTGTACCTTTAGCTGAAATTATTGCCATTATTCCCCTCTTACATTAATAGATGGCAGCATAACACAAGTTATATTTATGTGTACTGCTTACCTAAGTTCAAGGCATTATCGGGAAAAAAATCAATCCTTTCTCCCGATTTTAAGTTCTGCAACAGCCCTTATCATTTAGGGAGTGTAGTTGTTCCCTTTAGCAGTATTTCTCCCTGTAAAAAAGAATAAAAAATAAAAAAATAAATAAATAAAAATTGCTCTCTCTGAGAAATTCATAGGTTCATAGGTTGGTACGAGGCAATCTGCCTGAAGGCATTTATAAGCCTAGCCAGAATGTGTTGGCTTTCACCACCCCCTTAGATTAGTTCCCTGTGCCTCTGTCCAGCAGAGCCACTGAAGTGATCCCAGAGGTAAACTTTCTGTTTTCCATCCACTCGTCAAGCTTTCTTTTGAAGAGTGTTAGCAAGGAGCTCTGCCTAATGTAAATTGGGATCTTGTTCCAAAGCATGGGAAGTCTCTGGTACAGGAATCTATCCCTCCAGCACATCCTATTTATTGTTGTGGTGAGGTTTAGATCCCTAGAGCGTGTGGCTCGAGGGGATAAGGTTTTCCTTAGGTGGAGCATGTCCATCAATTCTGGGTTGGACATGGCCTTGTATGTCAGGCAGAGATCACTTCTGAGTAGGAGATACGCAACTGAGTACAACTGGAGTTTCTTCAGTTGAGCTGCATAGGGCATCTGTTTGAGGTACATCCCAAATGGGGTGTTGTACGCTATGGTGGGTCTGATGAGTGATGAGTAGAGGGGCACAATGACCTCTTTTGATCTGGATGCGAACCCTTTTGTGATTAGGTGGGCCACGTAGAAGGATTTTCTAACCACTTTGGCAATGTGATTATCAAAGGTGAGATTACTATCTACTTGGGTCCCCAGATCCCTTAGTACATCTTCCGTATTTAGGGGACTAGCACCTATGTGGTAGTTTGTGGGTACTTTATTTTTTCCAAAGGGGATGACTATGCACTTTTTGGCATTTAGCTTGTGGCCATGATTTTGACACCAGGTATCCATCTCAGTGAGACCCTTTTGGAGGATGTCTGTGTCAGCCGGAGAGTCAATTATAGCCCCTAGTTTGCAGTCATCTGCGAACTTGGTCAGCCATAGTCCTCCTGTGCTTTGCCTATACCTCTGAGAAGTATATACCGAACAGGAGGGGTCCTACAACTGAGCCCTGGGGAACACCACTTGTAACTGGTTTAGATTCTGACCTACCTCCCGCAACTCTCACCATGTGGGTTCTGTCCGTGAGCCAGCTGGCAACCCATCTTGTGATGTAGGGGTTTATGTTCAGGCTGGTGAGCTTGTCTATAATACCAGAATGGGGAATGGTGTTGAAGGCTTTAGCGAGGTCTAGGGAGGCTGTGTGTACCACCTTTCCCTCGTCTATAGCCTTGGTAACTGTCTCAAAGAAGTCCACCAGGTTTAGGAGGCATGATCTGCCCTTAAAGCCAAACTGGGTAGGGTCCAGTGTTTGGAGGTTCCCAATGTCTCTGTTAATGAGTTCCATGATGATGAGCTCCATAGCCTTGCACATCAAGCTAGTCAGGCTTATTTATTTTTTTCTTTAAATGTGAAGGTACTGCTCACATCACTCTGTTCTATGTATTATTATTTTTACTTTTGTATGTAATTAATGCAGAGCTTTTCTCCGGACTTCCACTGAAAATGGGCTCTTTATAGGCCCAGTGGACTTTCCCGGTTAACAAATGCAATAAATAAAAAAATAAATATATCCTCATGTCTGTAAATATGTTTTGCTCATTTCTTATGTGGTCCTATTCACCCAAGCAGTGCAGGCAAATGGTCCACTGAAATTGGTGCACTATCCTAGTAAACAAATATAAATAAATAAAAATAAAATAAAGAAATCTCCAACTTCTACAAAGGACTTGTTCATCTGGGTTCCTGCCTAGAGGTGTGCTTTTTAATGTCAGATTACTTCAAGAACAAGCCATGCATTGTTTCCATTTACTCCTGCATGGCTGGTCTAACATTTACCATAGAGGCCTCGTTAGATGACAGCTTTTGACCCCATCTAATGATGCTCATCCGTCAGGGGCTATGTTTTATTTACAGGCCTAAGCACAGCAGAACAGTAATGTCGCCAGTTATTTTACATCTAATCTTGAAACATGTCAGCTGTATGTTGGAAACAGCAGCACCTGTGAGTATATCCTTGGAGTAGGAGTAAATTGCACATTTCTTGTGGTAAACTGTCCTCCTGGAGTTCTGAAAAAACAGTCTTGAAAGATTTGTATTTCCACTACAATGAAATGCGCCCATATACATTTGATAATTTAACTACTGAAGAGAGAAAAAATGCTAAGGTATTACAAATTAAAAGAGATATAGTAATTAGTAATGCCAATATCAGTATGAAGCTAGTACACAACTAAATAATGGAAGGTTCTATCAAAAGATGGTGCTAAACGCCACTAGTAAATTTACAACAGAAATTGATTGTTTTGTCAATGGCAGATGAAGAAGGTATGCTTTCTCAATGTACATCTACCAAACTCATGGTCACTGCACCCCAGTTGTGAATATTTTTATATTCTTCTTAAATTCATAAAAACTTGGACAAACCCCTGGCAGACCCTGTGTGTCTAGTCATGAATCCTAGATGGAACCCCTCTCTGTTTTGATAGGTTAATTTTTATCTCCATTATTTTCTTAGTGGGAAGTAAGCTGAAATATTTCATACATTTTATGTATATTAGAGCATGACAAATAGGGCAAAATTGGTTTATGTGTACACTGAGTGTTAAGTTTTTTTATGCCTTTGTACCACATTGGGCTGATTTAGAGGCACTCAGATACTGGTTAACATGCTTACAACTCCATAGCCTTGGTTTTAATACTTTTTTGTTATGCATGACAGGGCATGCACTAAAAAAAAGTCTTCTACTTTGACCAGCAGTGTTATTTAAAAGCCTATGGTACAGCTATAGGCGCAATTTCTGCTGTGTGCCCATCTGTGTGTTCATGGGCTATACTGATGAACTAATATACAAAACCAGCCATAACCTACTCTACCATGGCATGTACTTGTGGCATAGATTTCTAGATGACTGTTGGCTAGTATGACCTTCTATACTGCCTTCTATACTGACTGAGCTACAGAAGGTTGGTATTTACCTAAATGAAAATAAGGATATCGAATTCACAGATAACCATCATGTGAATGAGATTTCTTAGAAACAATCAGATGGATGTCTTCACACCACTCAGTTCAGGAAACCATTCAATAAAAATTCCTGATCATTGGCCATAAGTTGCCAGCCTTCTAACACTGTAAAAAATATATCCATATCACAATTTCTCAGCACAAAGGTTATTTGTTCACTACCAACAGATCATGAGATTTGCTCTCAAGACTTCAGTGTTTTATCAGAAGAGGATGTATGCTGGCAGACACAGAACATGGTAAACAATTAGTTGATTCACGACCCAGAAGCCAACATGTTCATGAAACTTCACATATAAAATATCACAACTTTAAACTGGCTTTTGTCACTTATTTTGGAAACACCGCCCACCATCTTGAGAAGTTAATCATTAATGGTGTATTTTATAAGCTGAACCAAACATTAACAAGTTGCTAACTGGCACAGAAGGTTAAAGCTTTGAGCTGTATTGCCTGTGGTACACAGTCTGATTCCCTCAACCTTCATTTACATACTGTACGAGCTTCAGCAAGTCACTTAACCAGGCATTGTTTCCAGCTGTCCTAGAAAAGGGACTGTGTCCACTGGGCTTACCTGGTTTACAAATGGGTACCCATTTATGTTGCTTTGTAGACAAGACAGGTAATTTCTTAGCTCGTTTAAAAAGGAGCTCATATAAAAAGGGCATGACATTTCCCTAGCATAAAAACTTAGATGGGTGGTATATTGAGTGGTTGTTTTCCATGAAGCAACTGTACATTCTTGTCAGTACATTTTTAAAAGTAAAGTAGTCACGTCTACCAATAATCATAAGAGATCAGAAGTTTCATTACATGTAGAAGTGAGAATATTACTTATTTAGTAGTTTGTACATGCCAAGCATTTTATGTAGGTAACACTTCTAGAATGTTTAATTCACAAATGTCTGAATGCCAAAGAATAAGTAATGCTCTACTCAAACATTTGGTTATGCATCCAGGTATTGATAAGGTTCATATCAAAGGTATTCAGAAATAAAACTACAAATATTAAGTACTAAGAAACAAATATGGATTATTACTCTTCTGGCACTTCTTCCCCAGGGTATACTAGACAGGTGGGTTTGGTATAATGGTGTAAGGTCTTCATCTTATAGATACAAAACACATGGTTTGAGTCTAACATCAGGTTATTACCAAGACTTAAAATGACCCTTCAAGACAGTTAAGACTGGTATTCACCTAATGACTTAATAAACATCTTTAATCTTTTGTATATTCTGGCTTGCAGTTGTATGCAAGTCTCCCTTCTAGCCACTGGGTGACAGTATAAACTCACATTTCAGTTACAGTCTGAAGACAGTAAAATCTTAATTAAAAAAAAATACATTTTTAACAGTATTTTGAATGTCTAAACTTAGGAAGGATATATCCTTTTGTATATACATATAGTTTCTACTGTTAATTAATTTAGTTTCCAAGTTATCCAGGCTCTATAAGGATTTTCATTAGCATGGATGCACGTTTTTCTTAGTAATGTCAGACTACATGTGACAATGAAACTAGGTCATTGTTTTTCATTATTAAATTTGGTAACGAGGAGGAAGATTTGTGCTTGGAAATCAGTATAATCTGGTGCCTTTTTTCCCACCTGCAGGTAGGCTTAAATAAAGTTTTAGCTATACCTTGCTCACTTGCTGACTTTGTACTGCAACAGAACTGGGTTGTTTTTGGGTGGAGTTTTGTAATTTCATTATCAACCAAGTGCATAAACTCTCCAGACTGATTATACAGGTCAGTTTTAATGGCAAAGACTAATGAATTCAGTATGGAATTCCTCAGTGTTTTAGAGAGTGCTGGCTTCACCCTGACACTTACCATTTGCTACCCATAAATTTAGAAATTCTTTGGTCTTGGTGATCTAGTTTGGCATGGAGACCATTGACTTGTTGGTGCAGCGGGTCTCTTGGAATGCCCTCCATGTGTTTCCCTTTAGAATGGGATTGCCATCTGTACTGTCACTTCATATGAAGCTGGTCACTGATTGTGGCAAGATGACACAATGTAAAATGTGCCAATTTCTAGAGGTCGTCACTGTAATGAGCCAGTTCACTAGGCATGGCCTTTAATATGGTCAAGATAGGCTCTCTCCCTGTGTTTCTCCCTATGTACTGCTCACCACTAACCATGGTCTAATCGTGAGTTTCATGCGATGTGCAGACTGGGACAGAGGTAGGACTCTAAATAGTAAGGGAATAACCTGCACAAGCACATGCTTAATTTGGAAGCAAAATATTCAACATTCCAAACAGAAATCTCCTGAAAGAAGGATATATATATATATATTTTTTTCCATAAAAAATTTTTATTGTTAGATATTTTCCATACACAATAGAAATCAAACACATAGTTCACTACTACTACCATCAGCTCCATCAATACATGCAGCAAAACTCTTTCAAGTGGTAAAAAGGATATGCTGCCAAACTTGTTTTGCTGCTCACAGAGTAATCTCCCCTTTTATTGTGAGGATGTCTCACACCTTTCTGTAGATAAGTTTAGTACGCTCAAGCAGTCCTTTTCTCATAACGTACTCATTACGCAGTAGTGTATCTGATGCAAATATTGCAGACTTTCCTTGAGCTGAGTTCCATATATCAGTTTTTGTTGACATCATGAGTTTGATCTTATCTGTGTGCCTTCCCTACTGTGAGCTGGATCCTGGCCCAGTAAGGCTAATGTCCTGATCCATTAGGATCAGTTACATTTAGATTGTTTGATCCTTGCTTAGAAAGAAGGGGAAATATTCAATTTCCATTAAAAGAGGTCACGAAAACGTCCATATCCCACATCGAGATCTGGGCAAACTGGAAAATTACTGCCATAAATTACTTTATAAGTAAGGTTATTCTGAAGGGAGCACAAGTGCAGCTGTTCTCCAGTTTGACATCTCATGACATCTTTGATCCATGTCAGTCTGGTTTCTAGATCTAAGCACAGTAAGGAGATGACCTATATTCAGGTAGTCTGTGACTTCCTTAAGATCAATGGTACTCCAGTTTGGTCCTCCATGATCTCGTGGCAGATCACAGCATTTTGTTGAGCACCAGAAATTACACTGTGGTCTTCCTGGCATCATTCTTGAATGATTTGCCTGTTGCCTTTCTAGCCACATATAATGGGTGGCCTTCAGAGTTATTTCCTCTGTAAATCATCCTTTGAAATGTAGGGTGTCACATGCACATTTGTGGCATCTTTGTTTTTTAGTATATCTACTCTTCCTAGGGAGATCCTAAAGTATTCATCATCAGTCCTATGCTGATGATAAAATTCTGCTTAACATCTGCTTGACTTAAGAGTTTTGGCC
This sequence comes from Protopterus annectens, assembly GCF_019279795.1. Lineage (NCBI taxonomy): Eukaryota > Metazoa > Chordata > Ceratodontiformes > Protopteridae > Protopterus > Protopterus annectens. Next base: position 896,753,472 of record NC_056747.1, on the reverse strand, counting down.
AAATGTATCACTCTTGAAAACTAATCAGGATTCCCTTAACTCCATCCTCGACTAAATGGTGAAATGTTGACTACAGCTGAAGCCAGAAAGATACTGTCTGCATGTTAGTTCTTACTCTACTTTACCCCTTATCATATACAGAAAACAGTGAATAATCTGAATTGTATGCTTCTCATCCAGTAAAGATTCTTAATGACAGATTAAAACTTAAGACATCATACTTTCATCTTGAGAATACTGCTTGGATTTTGAACCTTATTCCATTTTCAGGCATTGTGATAGTGATCCATGCATTGATGTCATCTGGCTTAAACTAAAGAAATACCCCTTACCTTGAGCTAACAGTTGAAGATCTGCCACAACTACACTGGGTTCAAACTCCACAAGGTTTTGGAGGGGAGTACCTCACTCATATCATACACTTTTGTTTCCAAATCTTCAGTGGCCTTCAGTGACTACCAGATTTGTCTTTAAGATACTTATTCTTACCCTCCAGGTGCTACACAACCTTGATCTAGCTTTCCCAAAGGAAGTGTTGGTACTTTATTCCACACCAAAGGTCCCTCAAATCATCAGATGATGGGATATTAGTTGTTTCAAGCACATGTCCTAAAAACAGCCGGCAGAGTCTTTTACTCATCTTTCTCCAATACTTCAAAATCAGCGACCTTCCCTGGTTTCGAAGTGAACTTTTAAGGCTAGGGTCTTCTTAAACCCACTCAGGGGTCCCGATTTTCTAGGTTTAATAATCAATTTAAATTATTATGTTTTGATATGTGCCATTTTGGGCTCACTGTTTTATTATGTCTATTTTTCATTTATAAATAGATACACAAGAACTGTTGACCTTTACAGGGTACTGTGGGGGCCACTTCCACCAGAGATTTGGCTGCATGCGTAGCCTGCACACACAGCTCTTTTTCAAAAAGGATTACATTGAAGAAATTTGCAAGGCAGAAACTAGGACTTCTAGAATGTCAATCAACGACTAGAATAGTTTTTGCTAAGGTAGCCCAAGGGCATATTAGCATTGCCTCCTCCTGTATGCAGATGCACAACTTGGTATTCTACATAAATGCATGGATATGGACAGGCTGTAATGGAGGCGGTCATACAGTGCCGTTGTGTGAAGTACTAAACATAACACAAGACACATTATCCCATTTCTATTTCTCTATGATACCTTCAAACTCAACAGGTTTTGTCTGTATGCTCCACATTGCTTGATCCATTCTTACTATCACGTTGAGGGTAATCCAGTTGATGCATGCGCAGATGTAAGCTGTCATACCGACCTATCACGCAGTCTGCCATTCAGGGGCTGGTGGTAGGAGGCCACCATGATGCAGGCTGGCATTTTTTTGGGATGGTGTACAAATGCACTACAATGTCCACCTGGGTGAGGGGCTGGTTTGCTGTAAGTGACTACTTCTCTGTGGTAATCATAGGGAAGTGATAACAGAGACAGACCTGGATGGTATGCTTCTGAGAAAATCGGATAAGGACTCCTTTTCTGGTTCTTATCAGCCATTACATGTCAATGTTACTGGGTCTTGGTTTAGAAATCTCTCAGCATCCCCCCCCCACACAGTCTGTGGAGAGGTTGGCGTCAGCTATATCACACAAAAAACACACACTGTCAGAAGGGGATCCGGTCATTGCTGAAAAAATATGGAGCCAAGATGGTGTCACATGCAAATGTAACAAATGTGGCAATCTGGACAGACAGGAATACAGATGAATACCTGGTGTGATGGGAATACCTCACACCCATCTGCAGTGTTTAGCCTAAGGTATGTTAAATGTTGCACCCCAGCAAACACTAGGCATTACATCTAGTTTCATACTACTATAAACATTGCTTCACTGTTGGTGTTCATTTCACTGTGACACCTGACAGAGATACATTTTGTAGGTCTAGTAATCACTTATTTTATTCTTGGGAAGAGGCCGGCTCAGTTTTCTAAAACTTTGCT